>NC_048581.1:36972257-37189740 GCF_013265735.2 Oncorhynchus mykiss | reverse complement strand
CTCTCTGTCTCTGTCTCACTCTCTGTCTCGCTCTCTTTCTCTGTCTCGCTCTCTGTCACGCTCTCTATCTCGCTCTCTATCTCGCTCTCTGTCTCGCTCTCTGTCTCGCTCCCTGTCTCGCTCTCGCTCTCGCTCTGTGTCGAGCACTCTGTCTCTGTCTCACTCTCTTTCTCTGTCTCGATCTCTTTCTCTGGCTCTTTCTCTGTCTCGCTATCGCTCTTTGTCGAGCTTTCTGTCTCCTGTCTCTGTCTCGCTCTCTGTCTCTTTCTCGCTCTCTGTCTCTGTCTTGCTATCTGTCTCTGTCTCGCTCTTGCTCTCTGTCTCGCTCTCGCTCTCTGTCTTGCTCTCGCTCCCTGTCTCGCTCTCTGTCTCTGTCTCACTCTCTGTCTCGCTCTCGCTCTCTGTCTCGCTTTCTGTCTCGCTCTCCCTCTCTGTCTAGCTCTCTGTCTCGCTCTCTGTATCGCTCTCTGTCTCGCTCTCAGTCTCTGTCTCGCTCTCTTTTTCTGTCTCGCTCTCTGTCACGCTCTCTATCTCGCTCTCTATCTCGCTCTCTGTCTCGCTCTCTGTCTCGCTTCCTTTCTCGCTCTGTATCTCGCTCTCTGTCTCTGTCTCGCTCTCTTTCACTGTCTCGATCTCTTTCTCTGTCTCGCTATCGCTCTTTGTCGAGCTCTCTGTCTCCTGTCTCTGTCTCGCTCTCTGTCTCTTTCTCGCTCTCTGTATCTGTCTTGCTATCTGTCTCTGTCTCGCTCTCGCTCTCTGTCTTGCTCTCGCTCTCTGTCTCGCTCTCGCTCCCTGTCTCGCTCTCTGTCTCTGTCTCACTCTCTGTCTCGCTCTCGCTCTCTGTCTAGCTCTCTGTCTCGCTCTCTGTCTTTCTCTCTGCCTCCTCTCGCTCTCTGTCTCGCTTTCTGTCTCGCTCTCCCTCTCTGTCTAGCTCTCTGTCTCGCTCTCTGTATCGCTCTCTGTCTCGCTCTCAGTCTCTGTCTCGCTCTCTTTTTCTGTCTCGCTCTCTGTCACGCTCTCTATCTCGCTCTCTATCTCGCTCTCTGTCTCGCTCTCTGTCTCGCTTCCTTTCTCGCTCTGTATCTCGCTCTCTGTCTCTGTCTCGCTCTCTTTCACTGTCTCGCTCTCTTTCACTGTCTCGATCTCTTTCTCTGTCTCTTTCTCTGTCTCGCTATCGCTCTTTGTCGAGCTCTCTGTCTCCTGTCTCTGTCTCGCTCTCGCTCTCTGTCTAGCTCTCTGTCTCGTTCTCTGTCTTTCTCTCTGTCTCCTGTCTTGCTCTCTGTCTCGCTCTCCATCTCTGTCTCGCTCTCTGTCTCGTTCTAAATCTGTCTCGCTCTCTGTCTCTGTCTCGCTCTCTTTCTCTGTCTCGCTCTCTGTCTCGCTCCCTGTCTCTGTCTAGCTCTCTGTCTCGCTCTCTGTCTCCTGTCTTGCTCTCTGTCTCGCTCTCCATCTTTGTCTCGCTCTCTGTCTCGTTCTAAATCTGTCTCGCTCTCTGTCTCTGTCTCGCTCTCTGTCTCTGTCTCGCTCTCTGTCTCTGTCTCGCTCTCTTTGTCTGCCTCTGTCTCTATCTCGCTCCCTATCTCGCTCTCTTTCTCACTTTCTGTCTCTATCTTGCTCTCTGTCTCGCTCTCGCTCTCTGTCTCTGTTTCGCTCTCTTTCTCTGTCTCTGTCTCTGTCTCGATCCCTGTCTCGCTCTCGCTCTCTGTCTCGCTCTCTTTGGCTGCCTATGTCTCTATCTCGCTCTCTTTCTCGCTCTCTGTCTCTATCTTGCTCTCTGTCTCGCTCTCTGTCTCGCTCTCTGTCTCTGTCTCGCTCTCGCTCTCTTTCTCTGTCTCGCTCTCTGTCTCGCTCTCAGTCTCTGTCTCGCTCTCTTTCTCTGTCTCGCTCTCTGTCACGCTCTCTATCTCGCTCTCTGTCTCGCTCTCTGTCTCGCTCCCTGTCTCGCTCTCGCTCTCGCTCTCTGTCTCGCTCTCAGTCTCTGTCTCGCTCTCTTTCTCTGTCTCGCTCTCTGTCACGCTCTCTATCTCGCTCTCTATCTCGCTCTCTGTCTCGCTCTCTGTCTCGCTCCCTGTCTCGCTCGCTCTCGCTCTGTGTCTCGCTCTCTGTCTCTGTCTCGCTCTCTTTCTCTGTCTCGATCTCTTTCTCTGTCTCTTTCTCTGTCTCGCTATCGCTCTTTGTCGAGCTCTCTGTCTCCTGTCTCTGTCTCGCTCTCTGTCTCTTTCTCGCTCTCTGTCTCTGTCTTGCTATCTGTCTCTGTCTCGCTCTTGCTCTCTGTCTCGCTCTCGCTCTCTGTTTCGCTCTCGCTCCCTGTCTCGCTCTCTGTCTCTGTCTCACTCTCTGTCTCACTCTCGCTCTCTGTCTCGCTTTCTATCTCGCTCTCCCTCTCTGTTTAGCTCTCTGTCTCGCTCCCTGTCTCGCTCTCGCTCTCGCTCTCTGTCTCGCTCTCAGTCTCTGTCTCGCTCTCTTTCTCTGTCTCGCTCTCTGTCACGCTCTCTATCTCGCTCTCTATCTCGCTCTCTGTCTCGCTCTCTGTCTCGCTCCCTGTCTCGCTCTCGCTCTGTGTCTCGCTCTCTGTCTCTGTCTCGCTCTCTTTCTCTGTCTCGATCTCTTTCTCTGTCTCTTTCTCTGTCTCGCTATCGCTCTTTGTCGAGCTCTCTGTCTCCTGTCTCTGTCTCGCTCTCTGTCTCTTTCTCGCTCTCTGTCTCTGTCTTGCTATCTGTCTCTGTCTCGCTCTTGCTCTCTGTCTCGCTCTCGCTCTCTGTTTCGCTCTCGCTCCCTGTCTCGCTCTCTGTCTCGCTCTCAGTCTCTGTCTCGCTCTCTTTCTCTGTCTCGCTCTCTGTCACGCTCTCTATCTCGCTCTCTGTCTCGCTCTCTGTCTCGCTCCCTGTCTCGCTCTCGCTCTCGCTCTCTGTCTCGCTCTCAGTCTGTGTCTCGCTCTCTGTCTCTGTCTCGCTCTCTTTCTCTGTCTCGATCTCTTTCTCTGTCTCTTTCTCTGTCTCGCTATCGCTCTTTGTCGAGCTCTCTGTCTCCTGTCTCTGTCTCGCTCTCTGTCTCTTTCTCGCTCTCTGTCTCTGTCTTGCTATCTGTCTCTGTCTCGCTCTTGCTCTCTGTCTCGCTCTCGCTCTCTGTTTCGCTCTCGCTCCCTGTCTCGCTCTCTGTCTCGCTCTCAGTCTCTGTCTCGCTCTCTTTCTCTGTCTCGCTCTCTGTCACGCTCTCTATCTCGCTCTCTGTCTCGCTCTCTGTCTCGCTCCCTGTCTCGCTCTCGCTCTCGCTCTCTGTCTCGCTCTCAGTCTCTGTCTCGCTCTCTTTCTCTGTCTCGCTCTCTGTCACGCTCTCTATCTCGCTCTCTATCTCGCTCTCTGTCTCGCTCTCTGTCTCGCTCCCTGTCTCGCTCTCGCTCTCGCTCTGTGTCTCGCTCTCTGTCTCTGTCTCGCTCTCTTTCTCTGTCTCGATCTCTTTCTCTGTCTCTTTCTCTGTCTCGCTATCGCTCTTTGTCGAGCTCTCTGTCTCCTGTCTATGTCTCGCTCTCTGTCTCTTTCTCGCTCTCTGTCTCTGTCTTGCTATCTGTCTCTGTCTCGCTCTTGCTCTCTGTCTCGCTCTCGCTCTCTGTTTCGCTCTCGCTCCCTGTCTCGCTCTCTGTCTCTGTCTCACTCTCTGTCTCACTCTCGCTCTCTGTCTCGCTTTCTATCTCGCTCTCCCTCTCTGTTTAGCTCTCTGTCTCGCTCCCTGTCTCGCTCTCGCTCTCGCTCTCTGTCTCGCTCTCAGTCTCTGTCTCGCTCTCTTTCTCTGTCTCGCTCTCTGTCACGCTCTCTATCTCGCTCTCTATCTCGCTCTCTGTCTCGCTCTCTGTCTCGCTCCCTGTCTCGCTCTCGCTCTGTGTCTCGCTCTCTGTCTCTGTCTCGCTCTCTGTCTCTGTCTCACTCTCTGTCTCGCTCTCTTTCTCTGTCTCGCTCTCTGTCACGCTCTCTATCTCGCTCTCTATCTCGCTCTCTGTCTCGCTCTCTGTCTCGCTCCCTGTCTCGCTCTCGCTCTCGCTCTCGCTCTGTGTCGAGCACTCTGTCTCTGTCTCACTCTCTTTCTCTGTCTCGATCTCTTTCTCTGGCTCTTTCTCTGTCTCGCTATCGCTCTTTGTCGAGCTTTCTGTCTCCTGTCTCTGTCTCGCTCTCTGTCTCTTTCTCGCTCTCTGTCTCTGTCTTGCTATCTGTCTCTGTCTCGCTCTTGCTCTCTGTCTCGCTCTCGCTCTCTGTCTTGCTCTCGCTCCCTGTCTCGCTCTCTGTCTCTGTCTCACTCTCTGTCTCGCTCTCGCTCTCTGTCTCGCTTTCTGTCTCGCTCTCCCTCTCTGTCTAGCTCTCTGTCTCGCTCTCTGTATCGCTCTCTGTCTCGCTCTCAGTCTCTGTCTCGCTCTCTTTTTCTGTCTCGCTCTCTGTCACGCTCTCTATCTCGCTCTATATCTCGCTCTCTGTCTCGCTCTCTGTCTCGCTTCCTTTCTCGCTCTGTATCTCGCTCTCTGTCTCTGTCTCGCTCTCTTTCACTGTCTCGATCTCTTTCTCTGTCTCGCTATCGCTCTTTGTCGAGCTCTCTGTCTCCTGTCTCTGTCTCGCTCTCTGTCTCTTTCTCGCTCTCTGTATCTGTCTTGCTATCTGTCTCTGTCTCGCTCTCGCTCTCTGTCTTGCTCTCGCTCTCTGTCTCGCTCTCGCTCCCTGTCTCGCTCTCTGTCTCTGTCTCACTCTCTGTCTCGCTCTCGCTCTGTCTAGCTCTCTGTCTCGCTCTCTGTCTTTCTCTCTGCCTCCTCTCGCTCTCTGTCTCGCTTTCTGTCTCGCTCTCCCTCTCTGTCTAGCTCTCTGTCTCGCTCTCTGTATCGCTCTCTGTCTCGCTCTCAGTCTCTGTCTCGCTCCCTTTTTCTGTCTCGCTCTCTGTCACGCTCTCTATCTCGCTCTCTATCTCGCTCTCTGTCTCGCTCTCTGTCTCGCTTCCTTTCTCGCTCTGTATCTCGCTCTCTGTCTCTGTCTCGCTCTCTTTCACTGTCTCGCTCTCTTTCACTGTCTCGATCTCTTTCTCTGTCTCTTTCTCTGTCTCGCTATCGCTCTTTGTCGAGCTCTCTGTCTCCTGTCTCTGTCTCGCTCTCTGTCTCGCTCTCGCTCCCTGTCTCGCTCTCTGTCTCTGTCTCACTCTCTGTCTCGCTCTCGCTCTCTGTCTAGCTCTCTGTCTCGCTCTCTGTCTTTCTCTCTGTCTCCTGTCTTGCTCTCTGTCTCGCTCTCCATCTCTGTCTCGCTCTCTGTCTCGTTCTAAATCTGTCTCGCTCTCTGTCTCTGTCTCGCTCTCTTTCTCTGTCTCGCTCTCTGTCTCGCTCCCTGTCTCTGTCTAGCTCTCTGTCTCGCTCTCTGTCTCCTGTCTTGCTCTCTGTCTCGCTCTCCATCTTTGTCTCGCTCTCTGTCTCGTTCTAAATCTGTCTCGCTCTCTGTCTCTGTCTCGCTCTCTATCTCTGTCTCGCTCTCTGTCTCTGTCTCGCTCTCTTTGTCTGCCTCTGTCTCTATCTCGCTCCCTATCTCGCTCTCTTTCTCACTTTCTGTCTCTATCTTGCTCTCTGTCTCGCTCTCGCTCTCTGTCTCTGTTTCGCTCTCTTTCTCTGTCTCTGTCTCTGTCTCGATCCCTGTCTCGCTCTCGCTCTCTGTCTCGCTCTCTTTGGCTGCCTATGTCTCTATCTCGCTCTCTTTCTCGCTCTCTGTCTCTATCTTGCTCTCTGTCTCGCTCTCTGTCTCGCTCTCTGTCTCTGTCTCGCTCTCGCTCTCTTTCTCTGTCTCGCTCTCTGTCTCGCTCTCAGTCTCTGTCTCGCTCTCTTTCTCTGTCTCGCTCTCTGTCACGCTCTCTATCTCGCTCTCTGTCTCGCTCTCTGTCTCGCTCCCTGTCTCGCTCTCGCTCTCGCTCTCTGTCTCGCTCTCAGTCTCTGTCTCGCTCTCTTTCTCTGTCTCGCTCTCTGTCACGCTCTCTATCTCGCTCTCTATCTCGCTCTCTGTCTCGCTCTCTGTCTCGCTCCCTGTCTCGCTCTCGCTCTCGCTCTGTGTCTCGCTCTCTGTCTCTGTCTCGCTCTCTTTCTCTGTCTCGATCTCTTTCTCTGTCTCTGTCTCGCTATCGCTCTTTGTCGAGCTCTCTGTCTCCTGTCTCTGTCTCGCTCTCTGTCTCTTTCTCGCTCTCTGTCTCTGTCTTGCTATCTGTCTCTGTCTCGCTCTTGCTCTCTGTCTCGCTCTCGCTCTCTGTTTCGCTCTCGCTCCCTGTCTCGCTCTCTGTCTCTGTCTCACTCTCTGTCTCACTCTCGCTCTCTGTCTCGCTTTCTATCTCGCTCTCCCTCTCTGTTTAGCTCTCTGTCTCGCTCCCTGTCTCGCTCTCGCTCTCGCTCTCTGTCTCGCTCTCAGTCTCTGTCTCGCTCTCTTTCTCTGTCTCGCTCTCTGTCACGCTCTCTATCTCGCTCTCTATCTCGCTCTCTGTCTCGCTCTCTGTCTCGCTCCCTGTCTCGCTCTCGCTCTGTGTCTCGCTCTCTGTCTCTGTCTCGCTCTCTTTCTCTGTCTCGATCTCTTTCTCTGTCTCTTTCTCTGTCTCGCTATCGCTCTTTGTCGAGCTCTCTGTCTCCTGTCTCTGTCTCGCTCTCTGTCTCTTTCTCGCTCTCTGTCTCTGTCTTGCTATCTGTCTCTGTCTCGCTCTTGCTCTCTGTCTCGCTCTCGCTCTCTGTTTCGCTCTCGCTCCCTGTCTCGCTCTCTGTCTCGCTCTCAGTCTCTGTCTCGCTCTCTTTCTCTGTCTCGCTCTCTGTCACGCTCTCTATCTCGCTCTCTGTCTCGCTCTCTGTCTCGCTCCCTGTCTCGCTCTCGCTCTCGCTCTCTGTCTCGCTCTCAGTCTGTGTCTCGCTCTCTGTCTCTGTCTCGCTCTCTTTCTCTGTCTCGATCTCTTTCTCTGTCTCTTTCTCTGTCTCGCTATCGCTCTTTGTCGAGCTCTCTGTCTCCTGTCTCTGTCTCGCTCTCTGTCTCTTTCTCGCTCTCTGTCTCTGTCTTGCTATCTGTCTCTGTCTCGCTCTTGCTCTCTGTCTCGCTCTCGCTCTCTGTTTCGCTCTCGCTCCCTGTCTCGCTCTCTGTCTCGCTCTCAGTCTCTGTCTCGCTCTCTTTCTCTGTCTCGCTCTCTGTCACGCTCTCTATCTCGCTCTCTGTCTCGCTCTCTGTCTCGCTCCCTGTCTCGCTCTCGCTCTCGCTCTCTGTCTCGCTCTCAGTCTCTGTCTCGCTCTCTTTCTCTGTCTCGCTCTCTGTCACGCTCTCTATCTCGCTCTCTATCTCGCTCTCTGTCTCGCTCTCTGTCTCGCTCCCTGTCTCGCTCTCGCTCTCGCTCTGTGTCTCGCTCTCTGTCTCTGTCTCGCTCTCTTTCTCTGTCTCGATCTCTTTCTCTGTCTCTTTCTCTGTCTCGCTATCGCTCTTTGTCGAGCTCTCTGTCTCCTGTCTCTGTCTCGCTCTCTGTCTCTTTCTCGCTCTCTGTCTCTGTCTTGCTATCTGTCTCTGTCTCGCTCTTGCTCTCTGTCTCGCTCTCGCTCTCTGTTTCGCTCTCGCTCCCTGTCTCGCTCTCTGTCTCTGTCTCACTCTCTGTCTCACTCTCGCTCTCTGTCTCGCTTTCTATCTCGCTCTCCCTCTCTGTTTAGCTCTCTGTCTCGCTCCCTGTCTCGCTCTCGCTCTCGCTCTCTGTCTCGCTCTCAGTCTCTGTCTCGCTCTCTTTCTCTGTCTCGCTCTCTGTCACGCTCTCTATCTCGCTCTCTATCTCGCTCTCTGTCTCGCTCTCTGTCTCGCTCCCTGTCTCGCTCTCGCTCTGTGTCTCGCTCTCTGTCTCTGTCTCGCTCTCTGTCTCTGTCTCACTCTCTGTCTCGCTCTCTTTCTCTGTCTCGCTCTCTGTCACGCTCTCTATCTCGCTCTCTATCTCGCTCTCTGTCTCGCTCTCTGTCTCGCTCCCTGTCTCGCTCTCGCTCTCGCTCTCGCTCTGTGTCGAGCACTCTGTCTCTGTCTCACTCTCTTTCTCTGTCTCGATCTCTTTCTCTGGCTCTTTCTCTGTCTCGCTATCGCTCTTTGTCGAGCTTTCTGTCTCCTGTCTCTGTCTCGCTCTCTGTCTCTTTCTCGCTCTCTGTCTCTGTCTTGCTATCTGTCTCTGTCTCGCTCTTGCTCTCTGTCTCGCTCTCGCTCTCTGTCTTGCTCTCGCTCCCTGTCTCGCTCTCTGTCTCTGTCTCACTCTCTGTCTCGCTCTCGCTCTCTGTCTCGCTTTCTGTCTCGCTCTCCCTCTCTGTCTAGCTCTCTGTCTCGCTCTCTGTATCGCTCTCTGTCTCGCTCTCAGTCTCTGTCTCGCTCTCTTTTTCTGTCTCGCTCTCTGTCACGCTCTCTATCTCGCTCTATATCTCGCTCTCTGTCTCGCTCTCTGTCTCGCTTCCTTTCTCGCTCTGTATCTCGCTCTCTGTCTCTGTCTCGCTCTCTTTCACTGTCTCGATCTCTTTCTCTGTCTCGCTATCGCTCTTTGTCGAGCTCTCTGTCTCCTGTCTCTGTCTCGCTCTCTGTCTCTTTCTCGCTCTCTGTATCTGTCTTGCTATCTGTCTCTGTCTCGCTCTCGCTCTCTGTCTTGCTCTCGCTCTCTGTCTCGCTCTCGCTCCCTGTCTCGCTCTCTGTCTCTGTCTCACTCTCTGTCTCGCTCTCGCTCTGTCTAGCTCTCTGTCTCGCTCTCTGTCTTTCTCTCTGCCTCCTCTCGCTCTCTGTCTCGCTTTCTGTCTCGCTCTCCCTCTCTGTCTAGCTCTCTGTCTCGCTCTCTGTATCGCTCTCTGTCTCGCTCTCAGTCTCTGTCTCGCTCCCTTTTTCTGTCTCGCTCTCTGTCACGCTCTCTATCTCGCTCTCTATCTCGCTCTCTGTCTCGCTCTCTGTCTCGCTTCCTTTCTCGCTCTGTATCTCGCTCTCTGTCTCTGTCTCGCTCTCTTTCACTGTCTCGCTCTCTTTCACTGTCTCGATCTCTTTCTCTGTCTCTTTCTCTGTCTCGCTATCGCTCTTTGTCGAGCTCTCTGTCTCCTGTCTCTGTCTCGCTCTCTGTCTCGCTCTCGCTCCCTGTCTCGCTCTCTGTCTCTGTCTCACTCTCTGTCTCGCTCTCGCTCTCTGTCTAGCTCTCTGTCTCGTTCTCTGTCTTTCTCTCTGTCTCCTGTCTTGCTCTCTGTCTCGCTCTCCATCTCTGTCTCGCTCTCTGTCTCGTTCTAAATCTGTCTCGCTCTCTGTCTCTGTCTCGCTCTCTTTCTCTGTCTCGCTCTCTGTCTCGCTCCCTGTCTCTGTCTAGCTCTCTGTCTCGCTCTCTGTCTCCTGTCTTGCTCTCTGTCTCGCTCTCCATCTTTGTCTCGCTCTCTGTCTCGTTCTAAATCTGTCTCGCTCTCTGTCTCTGTCTCGCTCTCTATCTCTGTCTAGCTCTCTGTCTCTGTCTCGCTCTCTTTGTCTGCCTCTGTCTCTATCTCGCTCCCTATCTCGCTCTCTTTCTCACTTTCTGTCTCTATCTTGCTCTCTGTCTCGCTCTCGCTCTCTGTCTCTGTGTCACTCTCTTTCTCTGTCTCTGTCTCTGTCTCTGTCTCGATCCCTGTCTCGCTCTCGCTCTCTGTCTCGCTCTCTTTGGCTGCCTATGTCTCTATCTCGCTCTCTTTCTCGCTCTCTGTCTCTATCTTGCTCTCTGTCTCGCTCTCTGTCTCGCTCTCTGTCTCTGTCTCGCTCTCGCTCTCTTTCTCTGTCTCGCTCTCTGTCTCGCTCTCAGTCTCTGTCTCGCTCTCTTTCTCTGTCTCGCTCTCTGTCACGCTCTCTATCTCGCTCTCTGTCTCGCTCTCTGTCTCGCTCCCTGTCTCGCTCTCGCTCTCGCTCTCTGTCTCGCTCTCAGTCTCTGTCTCGCTCTCTTTCTCTGTCTCGCTCTCTGTCACGCTCTCTATCTCGCTCTCTATCTCGCTCTCTGTCTCGCTCTCTGTCTCGCTCCCTGTCTCGCTCTCGCTCTCGCTCTGTGTCTCGCTCTCTGTCTCTGTCTCGCTCTCTTTCTCTGTCTCGATCTCTTTCTCTGTCTCTTTCTCTGTCTCGCTATCGCTCTTTGTCGAGCTCTCTGTCTCCTGTCTCTGTCTCGCTCTCTGTCTCTTTCTCGCTCTCTGTCTCTGTCTTGCTATCTGTCTCTGTCTCGCTCTTGCTCTCTGTCTCGCTCTCGCTCTCTGTTTCGCTCTCGCTCCCTGTCTCGCTCTCTGTCTCTGTCTCACTCTCTGTCTCACTCTCGCTCTCTGTCTCGCTTTCTATCTCGCTCTCCCTCTCTGTTTAGCTCTCTGTCTCGCTCCCTGTCTCGCTCTCGCTCTCGCTCTCTGTCTCGCTCTCAGTCTCTGTCTCGCTCTCTTTCTCTGTCTCGCTCTCTGTCACGCTCTCTATCTCGCTCTCTATCTCGCTCTCTGTCTCGCTCTCTGTCTCGCTCCCTGTCTCGCTCTCGCTCTGTGTCTCGCTCTCTGTCTCTGTCTCGCTCTCTTTCTCTGTCTCGATCTCTTTCTCTGTCTCTTTCTCTGTCTCGCTATCGCTTTTTGTCGAGCTCTCTGTCTCCTGTCTCTGTCTCGCTCTCTGTCTCTTTCTCGCTCTCTGTCTCTGTCTTGCTATCTGTCTCTGTCTCGCTCTTGCTCTCTGTCTCGCTCTCGCTCTCTGTTTCGCTCTCGCTCCCTGTCTCGCTCTCTGTCTCGCTCTCAGTCTCTGTCTCGCTCTCTTTCTCTGTCTCGCTCTCTGTCACGCTCTCTATCTCGCTCTCTGTCTCGCTCTCTGTCTCGCTCCCTGTCTCGCTCTCGCTCTCGCTCTCTGTCTCGCTCTCAGTCTGTGTCTCGCTCTCTGTCTCTGTCTCGCTCTCTTTCTCTGTCTCGATCTCTTTCTCTGTCTCTTTCTCTGTCTCGCTATCGCTCTTTGTCGAGCTCTCTGTCTCCTGTCTCTGTCTCGCTCTCTGTCTCTTTCTCGCTCTCTGTCTCTGTCTTGCTATCTTTCTCTGTCTCGCTCTTGCTCTCTGTCTCGCTCTCGCTCTCTGTTTCGCTCTCGCTCCCTGTCTCGCTCTCTGTCTCGCTCTCAGTCTCTGTCTCGCTCTCTTTCTCTGTCTCGCTCTCTGTCACGCTCTCTATCTCGCTCTCTGTCTCGCTCTCTGTCTCGCTCCCTGTCTCGCTCTCGCTCTCGCTCTCTGTCTCGCTCTCAGTCTCTGTCTCGCTCTCTTTCTCTGTCTCGCTCTCTGTCACGCTCTCTATCTCGCTCTCTATCTCGCTCTCTGTCTCGCTCTCTGTCTCGCTCCCTGTCTCGCTCTCGCTCTCGCTCTGTGTCTCGCTCTCTGTCTCTGTCTCGCTCTCTTTCTCTGTCTCGATCTCTTTCTCTGTCTCTTTCTCTGTCTCGCTATCGCTCTTTGTCGAGCTCTCTGTCTCCTGTCTCTGTCTCGCTCTCTGTCTCTTTCTCGCTCTCTGTCTCTGTCTTGCTATCTGTCTCTGTCTCGCTCTTGCTCTCTGTCTCGCTCTCGCTCTCTGTTTCGCTCTCGCTCCCTGTCTCGCTCTCTGTCTCGCTCTCAGTCTCTGTCTCGCTCTCTTTCTCTGTCTCGCTCTCTGTCACGCTCTCTATCTCGCTCTCTGTCTCGCTCTCTGTCTCGCTCCCTGTCTCGCTCTCGCTCTCGCTCTCTGTCTCGCTCTCAGTCTCTGTCTCGCTCTCTTTCTCTGTCTCGCTCTCTGTCACGCTCTCTATCTCGCTCTCTATCTCGCTCTCTGTCTCGCTCTCTTTCTCTGTCTCGATCTCTTTCTCTGTCTCTTTCTCTGTCTCGCTATCGCTCTTTGTCGAGCTCTCTGTCTCCTGTCTCTGTCTCGCTCTCTGTCTCTTTCTCGCTCTCTGTCTCTGTCTTGCTATCTGTCTCTGTCTCGCTCTTGCTCTCTGTCTCGCTCTCGCTCTCTGTTTCGCTCTCGCTCCCTGTCTCGCTCTCTGTCTCGCTCTCAGTCTCTGTCTCGCTCTCTTTCTCTGTCTCGCTCTCTGTCACGCTCTCTATCTCGCTCTCTGTCTCGCTCTCTGTCTCGCTCCCTGTCTCGCTCTCGCTCTCGCTCTCTGTCTCGCTCTCAGTCTGTGTCTCGCTCTCTGTCTCTGTCTCGCTCTCTTTCTCTGTCTCGATCTCTTTCTCTGTCTCTTTCTCTGTCTCGCTATCGCTCTTTGTCGAGCTCTCTGTCTCCTGTCTCTGTCTCGCTCTCTGTCTCTTTCTCGCTCTCTGTCTCTGTCTTGCTATCTGTCTCTGTCTCGCTCTTGCTCTCTGTCTCGCTCTCGCTCTCTGTTTCGCTCTCGCTCCCTGTCTCGCTCTCTGTCTCGCTCTCAGTCTCTGTCTCGCTCTCTTTCTCTGTCTCGCTCTCTGTCACGCTCTCTATCTCGCTCTCTGTCTCGCTCTCTGTCTCGCTCCCTGTCTCGCTCTCGCTCTCGCTCTCTGTCTCGCTCTCAGTCTCTGTCTCGCTCTCTTTCTCTGTCTCGCTCTCTGTCACGCTCTCTATCTCGCTCTCTATCTCGCTCTCTGTCTCGCTCTCTGTCTCGCTCCCTGTCTCGCTCTCGCTCTCGCTCTGTGTCTCGCTCTCTGTCTCTGTCTCGCTCTCTTTCTCTGTCTCGATCTCTTTCTCTGTCTCTTTCTCTGTCTCGCTATCGCTCTTTGTCGAGCTCTCTGTCTCCTGTCTCTGTCTCGCTCTCTGTCTCTTTCTCGCTCTCTGTCTCTGTCTTGCTATCTGTCTCTGTCTCGCTCTTGCTCTCTGTCTCGCTCTCGCTCTCTGTTTCGCTCTCGCTCCCTGTCTCGCTCTCTGTCTCGCTATCGCTCTTTGTCGAGCTCTCTGTCTCCTGTCTCTGTCTCGCTCTCTGTCTCTTTCTCGCTCTCTGTCTCTGTCTTGCTATCTGTCTCTGTCTCGCTCTTGCTCTCTGTCTCGCTCTCGCTCTCTGTTTCGCTCTCGCTCCCTGTCTCGCTCTCTGTCTCTGTCTCACTCTCTGTCTCACTCTCGCTCTCTGTCTCGCTTTCTATCTCGCTCTCCCTCTCTGTTTAGCTCTCTGTCTCGCTCCCTGTCTCGCTCTCGCTCTCGCTCTCTGTCTCGCTCTCAGTCTCTGTCTCGCTCTCTTTCTCTGTCTCGCTCTCTGTCACGCTCTCTATCTCGCTCTCTATCTCGCTCTCTGTCTCGCTCTCTGTCTCGCTCCCTGTCTCGCTCTCGCTCTGTGTCTCGCTCTCTGTCTCTGTCTCGCTCTCTTTCTCTGTCTCGATCTCTTTCTCTGTCTCTTTCTCTGTCTCGCTATCGCTCTTTGTCGAGCTCTCTGTCTCCTGTCTCTGTCTCGCTCTCTGTCTCTTTCTCGCTCTCTGTCTCTGTCTTGCTATCTGTCTCTGTCTCGCTCTTGCTCTCTGTCTCGCTCTCGCTCTCTGTTTCGCTCTCGCTCCCTGTCTCGCTCTCTGTCTCGCTCTCAGTCTCTGTCTCGCTCTCTTTCTCTGTCTCGCTCTCTGTCACGCTCTCTATCTCGCTCTCTGTCTCGCTCTCTGTCTCGCTCCCTGTCTTGCTCTCGCTCTCGCTCTCTGTCTCGCTCTCAGTCTCTGTCTCGCTCTCTTTCTCTGTCTCGCTCTCTGTCACGCTCTCTATCTCGCTCTCTATCTCGCTCTCTGTCTCGCTCTCTGTCTCGCTCCCTGTCTCGCTCTCGCTCTCGCTCTGTGTCTCGCTCTCTGTCTCTGTCTCGCTCTCTTTCTCTGTCTCGATCTCTTTCTCTGTCTCTTTCTCTGTCTCGCTATCGCTCTTTGTCGAGCTCTCTGTCTCCTGTCTCTGTCTCGCTCTCTGTCTCTTTCTCGCTCTCTGTCTCTGTCTTGCTATCTGTCTCTGTCTCGCTCTTGCTCTCTGTTTCGCTCTCGCTCTCTGTTTCGCTCTCGCTCCCTGTCTCGCTCTCTGTCTCTGTCTCACTCTCTGTCTCACTCTCGCTCTCTATCTCGCTCTCTATCTCGCTCTCTGTCTCGCTCTCTGTCTCGCTCCCTGTCTCGCTCTCGCTCTCGCTCTGTGTCTCGCTCTCTGTCTCTGTCTCGCTCTCTTTCTCTGTCTCGATCTCTTTCTCTGTCTCTTTCTCTGTCTCGCTATCGCTCTTTGTCGAGCTCTCTGTCTCCTGTCTCTGTCTCGCTCTCTGTCTCTTTCTCGCTCTCTGTCTCTGTCTTGCTATCTGTCTCTGTCTCGCTCTTGCTCTCTGTCTCGCTCTCGCTCTCTGTTTCGCTCTCGCTCCCTGTCTCGCTCTCTGTCTCTGTCTCACTCTCTGTCTCACTCTCGCTCTCTGTCTCGCTTTCTATCTCGCTCTCCCTCTCTGTTTAGCTCTCTGTCTCGCTCCCTGTCTCGCTCTCGCTCTCAGTCTCTGTCTCGCTCTCTTTCTCTGTCTCGCTCTCTGTCACGCTCTCTATCTCGCTCTCTATCTCGCTCTCTGTCTCGCTCTCTGTCTCGCTCCCTGTCTCGCTCTCGCTCTGTGTCTCGCTCTCTGTCTCTGTCTCGCTCTCTTTCTCTGTCTCGATCTCTTTCTCTGTCTCTTTCTCTGTCTCGCTATCGCTCTTTGTCGAGCTCTCTGTCTCCTGTCTCTGTCTCGCTCTCTGTCTCTTTCTCGCTCTCTGTCTCTGTCTTGCTATCTGTCTCTGTCTCGCTCTTGCTCTCTGTCTCGCTCTCGCTCTCTGTTTCGCTCTCGCTCCCTGTCTCGCTCTCTGTCTCTGTCTCACTCTCTGTCTCGCTCTCGCTCTCTGTCTCGCTTTCTATCTCGCTCTCCCTCTCTGTCTAGCTCTCTGTCTCGCTCTCTGTCTCGCTCACTGTCTCCTGTCTTGCTCTCTGTCTCGCTCTCCATCTCTGTCTCGCTCTCTGTCTCTGTCTCGCTCTCTGTCTCTGTCTCGCTCTCTTTCTCTGTCTTGTTCTCTGTCTCTGTCTCACTCCCTGTCTCTGTCTCTGTCTCACTCTCTGTCTCGCTCTCTCTCTCTGTCTCTGTCTCGCTCTCTGTCTCGCTCTTTGTCTCGCTTTCTGTCTTGCTCTCTGTCTCTGTCTCGCTCTCTTTCTCGCTCTCTGTCTCTATCTTGCTCTCTGTCTCGCTCTCTGTCTCGCTCTCTGTCTCTGTCTCGCTCTCGCTCTCTTTCTTTGTCTCGCTCTCTGTCTCTGTCTCACTCTCTGTCTCGCTCTCTTTCTCTGTCTCGCTCTCTGTCACGCTCTCTATCTCGCTCTCTATCTCGCTCTCTGTCTCGCTCCCTGTCTCGCTCTCGCTCTCGCTCTGTGTCGAGCACTCTGTCTCTGTCTCACTCTCTTTCTCTGTCTCGATCTCTTTCTCTGGCTCTTTCTGTCTCGCTATCGCTCTTTGTCGAGCTCTCTGTCTCCTGTCTCTGTCTCGCTCTCTGTCTCTTTCTCGCTCTCTGTCTCTGTCTTGCTATCTGTCTCTGTCTCGCTCTTGCTCTCTGTCTCGCTCTCGCTCTCTGTCTTGTTCTCGCTCCCTGTCTCGCTCTCTGTCTCTGTCTCACTCTCTGTCTCGCTCTCGCTCTCTGTCTCGCTTTCTGTCTCGCTCTCCCTCTCTGTCTAGCTCTCTGTCTCGCTCTCTGTATCGCTCTCTGTCTCGCTCTCAGTCTCTGTCTCGCTCTCTTTTTCTGTCTCGCTCTCTGTCACGCTCTCTATCTCGCTCTCTATCTCGCTCTCTGTCTCGCTCTCTGTCTCGCTTCCTTTCTCGCTCTGTATCTCGCTCTCTGTCTCTGTCTCGCTCTCTTTCACTGTCTCGATCTCTTTCTCTGTCTCGCTATCGCTCTTTGTCGAGCTCTCTGTCTCCTGTCTCTGTCTCGCTCTCTGTCTCTTTCTCGCTCTCTGTATCTGTCTTGCTATCTGTCTCTGTCAAGCTCTCGCTCTCTGTCTTGTTCTCTGTCTCTGTCTCACTCCCTGTCTCTGTCTCTGTCTCACTCTCTGTCTCGCTCTCTGTCTCTGTCTCGCTCTCTGTCTCGCTCTTTGTCTCGCTTTCTGTCTTGCTCTCTGTCTCTGTCTCGCTCTCTTTCTCGCTCTCTGTCTCTATCTTGCTCTCTGTCTCGCTCTCTGTCTCGCTCTCTGTCTCTGTCTCGCTCTCGCTCTCTTTCTTTGTCTCGCTCTCTGTCTCTGTCTCACTCTCTGTCTCGCTCTCTTTCTCTGTCTCGCTCTCTGTCACGCTCTCTATCTCGCTCTCTATCTCGCTCTCTGTCTCGCTCTCTGTCTCGCTCCCTGTCTCGCTCTCGCTCTCGCTCTGTGTCGAGCACTCTGTCTCTGTCTCACTCTCTTTCTCTGTCTCGATCTCTTTCTCTGGCTCTTTCTCTGTCTCGCTATCGCTCTTTGTCGAGCTCTCTGTCTCCTGTCTCTGTCTCGCTCTCTGTCTCTTTCTCGCTCTCTGTCTCTGTCTTGCTATCTGTCTCTGTCTCGCTCTTGCTCTCTGTCTCGCTCTCGCTCTCTGTCTTGCTCTCGCTCCCTGTCTCGCTCTCTGTCTCTGTCTCACTCTCTGTCTCGCTCTCGCTCTCTGTCTCGCTTTCTGTCTCGCTCTCCCTCTCTGTCTAGCTCTCTGTCTCGCTCTCTGTATCGCTCTCTGTCTCGCTCTCAGTCTCTGTCTCGCTCTCTTTTTCTGTCTCGCTCTCTGTCACGCTCTCTATCTCGCTCTCTGTCTCGCTCTCTGTCACGCTCTCTATCTCGCTCTCTATCTCGCTCTCTGTCTCGCTCTCTGTCTCGCTTCCTTTCTCGCTCTGTATCTCGCTCTCTGTCTCTGTCTCGCTCTCTTTCACTGTCTCGATCTCTTTCTCTGTCTCGCTATCGCTCTTTGTCGAGCTCTCTGTCTCCTGTCTCTGTCTCGCTCTCTGTCTCTTTCTCGCTCTCTGTATCTGTCTTGCTATCTGTCTCTGTCTCGCTCTCGCTCTCTGTCTTGCTCTCGCTCTCTGTCTCGCTCTCGCTCCCTGTCTCGCTCTCTGTCTCTGTCTCACTCTCTGTCTCGCTCTCGCTCTCTGTCTAGCTCTCTGTCTCGCTCTCTGTCTTTCTCTCTGTCTCCTGTCTTGGTCTCTGTCTCGCTCTCTGTCTCGTTCTAAATCTGTCTCGCTCTCTGTCTCTGTCTCGCTCTCTTTCTCTGTCTCGCTCTCTGTCTCGCTCCATGTCTCCTGTCTTGCTCTCTGTCTCGCTCTCCATCTTTGTCTCGCTCTCTGTCTCGTTCTAAATCTGTCTCGCTCTCTGTCTCTGTCTCGCTCTCTGTCTCTATCTCGCTCCCTATCTCGCTCTCTTTCTCACTTTCTGTCTCTATCTTGCTCTCTGTCTCGCTCTCGCTCTCCATCTCTGTCTCGCTCTCTGTCTCTGTCTCGCTCTCTGTCTCTATCTCGCTCTCTTTCTCGCTCTCTGTCTCTATCTTGCTCTCTGTCTCGCTCTGTGTCTCGCTCTCTGTCTCTGTCTCACTCTCGCTCTCTTTCTCTGTCTCGCTCTCTGTCTCGCTCTCAGTCTCTGTCTCGCTCTCTTTCTCTGTCTCGCTCTCTGTCACGCTCTCTGTCTCGCTCTCTGTCTCGCTCCCTGTCTCGCTCTCGCTCTCGCTCTGTGTCGAGCACTCTGTCTCTGTCTCACTCTCTTTCTCTGTCTCGATCTCTTTCTCTGTCTCTTTCTCTGTCTCGCTATCGCTCTTTGTCGAGCTCTCTGTCTCCTGTCTCTGTTTCGCTCTCTGTCTCTTTCTCGCTCTCTGTCTCTGTCTAGCTATCTGTCTCTGTCTCGCTCTTGCTCTCTGTCTCGCTCTCGCTCTCTGTTTCGCTCTCGCTCCCTGTCTCGCTCTCTGTCTCTGTCTCACTCTCTGTCTCGCTCTCGCTCTCTGTCTCGCTTTCTATCTCGCTCTCCCTCTCTGTCTAGCTCTCTGTCTCGCTCTCTGTCTCGCTCTCTGTCTCTGTCTCGCTCTCTGTCTCTGTCTCGCTCTCTTTCTCTGTCTTGTTCTCTGTCTCTGTCTCACTCCCTGTCTCTGTCTCTGTCTCACTCTCTGTCTCGCTCTCGCTCTCTGTCTCTGTCTCGCTCTCTGTCTCGCTCTCGCTCTTTGTCTCGCTTTCTGTCTTGCTCTCTGTCTCGCTCTCTTTCTCGCACTCTGTCTCTATCTTGCTCTCTGTCTCGCTCTCTGTCTCGCTCTCTGTCTCTGTCTCGCTCTCGCTCTCTTTCTCTGTCTCGCTCTCTGTCTCGCTCTCAGTCTCTGTCTCGCTCTCTTTCTCTGTCTCGCTCTCTATCACGCTCTCTATCCCGCTCTCTATCTCGCTCTCTGTCTCGCTCTCTGTCTCGCTCCCTGTCTCGCTCTCGCTCTCGCTCTGTGTCGAGCACTCTGTCTCTGTCTCACTCTCTTTCTCGGTCTCGATCTCTTTCTCTGTCTCTTTCTCTGTCTCGCTATCGCTCTTTGTCGAGCTCTCTGTCTCCTGTCTCTGTCTCGCTCTCTGTCTCTTTCTCGCTCTCTGTCTCTGTCTTGCTATCTGTCTCTGTCTCGCTCTTGCTCTCTGTCTCGCTCTCGCTCTCTGTTTCGCTCTCGCTCCCTGTCTCGCTCTCTGTCTCTGTCTCACTCTCTGTCTCGCTCTCGCTCTCTGTCTCGCTTTCTGTCTCGCTCTCCCTCTCTGTCTAGCTCTCTGTCTCGCTCTCTGTCTCGCTCACTGTCTCCTGTCTTGCTCTCTGTCTCGCTCTCCATCTCTGTCTCGCTCTCTGTCTCGTTCTAAATCTGTTCCGCTCTCTGTCTCTGTCTCACTCTCTTTCTCTGTCTCGCTCTCTGTCTCGCTCCCTGTCTCGCTCTCGCTCTCGCTATCTGTCTCGCTCTCTTTGGCTGCCTCTGTCTCTATCTTGCTCTCTTTCTCGCTTTCTGTCTCTATCTTGCTCTCTGTCTCGCTCTCGCTCTCTTACTCTGTCTCGCTCTCTGTCTCTGTCTCGCTCTCTTTCTCTGTCTCGCTCCCTGTCTCTGTCTCTGTCTCACTCTCTGTCTCGCTCTCGCTCTCTGTCTCTGTCTCGCTCTCTGTCTCGCTCTTGCTCTCTGTCTCGCTCTCTGTCTTGCTCTCTGTCTCTGTCTCGCTCTCTTTCTCACTCGCTCTCGCTCTAAGTCTGTCTCGCTCTCTGTCTCGCTCTCGCTCTCTGTCTTGCTCTCGCTCCCTGTCTCGCTCTCTGTCTCTGTCTCACTCTCTGCCTCCTGTCTTGCTCTCTGTCTCGCTCTCCATCTCTGTCTCGTTCTAAATCTGTCTCGCTCTCTGTCTCTCTCTCGCGCTCTGTCTCTGTCTCGCTCTCTGTCTCTGTCTCGCTCTCTTTGTATGCATCTGTCTCTATCTCGCTCCCTATCTCGCTCTCTTTCTCACTTTCTGTCTCTATCTTGCTCTCTGTCTCGCTCTCGCTCTCTGTCTCTGTTTCGCTCTCTTTCTCTGTCTCTGTCTCGCTCCCTGTCTCGCTCTCGCTCTCTGTCTCGCTCTCTTTGGCTGCCTCTGTCTCTATCTCGCTCTCTTTCTCGCTCTCTGTCTCTATCTTGCTCTCTGTCTCGCTCTCTGTCTCGCTCTCTGTCTCTGTCTCGCTCTCGCTCTCTTTCTCTGTCTCGCTCTCTGTCTCGCTCTCAGTCTCTGTCTCGCTCTCTTTCTCTGTCTCGCTCTCTGTCACGCTCTCTATCTCGCTCTCTATCTCGCTCTCTGTCTCGCTCTCTGTCTCGCTCCCTGTCTCGCTCTCGCTCTCGCTCTGTGTCTCGCTCTCTGTCTCTGTCTCGCTCTCTTTCTCTGTCTCGCTATCGCTCTTTGTCGAGCTCTCTGTCTCCTGTCTCTGTCTCGCTCTCTGTCTCTTTCTCGCTCTCTGTCTCTGTCTTGCTAGCTGTCTCTGTCTCGCTCTTGCTCTCTGTCTCGCTCTCGCTCCCTGTCTCGCTCTCTGTCTATGTCTCACTCTCTGTCTCGCTCTCGCTCTCTGTCTCGCTTTCTATCTCGCTCTCCCTCTCTGTCTAGCTCTCTGTCTCGCTCTCTGTCTCGCTCACTGTCTCCTGTCTTGCTCTCTGTCTCGCTCTCCATCCCTGTCTCGCTCTCTGTCTCTGTCTCGCTCTCTGTCTCTGTCTCGCTCTCTTTCTCTGTCTTGTTCTCTGTCTCTGTCTCACTCCCTGTCTCTGTCTCTGTCTCACTCTCTGTCTCGCTCTCGCTCTCTGTCTCTGTCTCGCTCTCTGTCTCGCTCTCGCTCTTTGTCTCGCTTTCTGTCTTGCTCTCTGTCTCTGTCTCGCTCTCTTTCTCGCTCTCTGTCTCTATCTTGCTCTCTGTCTCGCTCTCTGTCTCGCTCTCGCTCTCTTTCTCTGTCTCGCTCTCTGTCTCGCTCTCAGTCTCTGTCTCGCTCTCTTTCTCTGTCTCGCTCCCTGTCTCGCTCTTGCTCTCGCTCTGTGTCTCGCACTCTGTCTCTGTCTCACTCTCTTTCTCTGTCTCTTTCTCTGTCTCGCTATCGCTCTTTGTCGAGCTCTCTGTCTCCTGTCTCTGTCTCGCTCTCTGTCTCTGTCTCGCTCTCTTTGGCTGCCTCTGTCTCTATCTCGCTCTCTTTCTCGCTCTCTGTCTCTATCTTGCTCTCTGTCTCGCTCTCTGTCTCGCTCTCTGTCTCTGTCTCGCTCTCGCTCTCTTTCTCTGTCTCGCTCTCTGTCTCGCTCTCAGTCTCTGTCTCGCTCTCTTTCTCTGTCTCGCTCTCTGTCACGCTCTCTATCTCGCTCTCTATCTCGCTCTCTGTCTCCCTCTCTGTCTCGCTCCCTGTCTCGCTCTCGCTCTCGCTCTTTGTCGAGCTCTCTGTCTCCTGTCTCTGTCTCTGTCTGTCTCTCTGTCTCTTTCTCGCTCTCTGTCTCTGTCTTGCTATCTGTCTCTGTCTCACTCTCGCTCTCTGTCTCACTCTCTGTCTCGCTCTCTGTCCCTGTCTTGCTCTCTGTCTATGTCTTGCTCTCTGTCTCGCTCTCCATCTGTCTCGCTCTCGCTCTCTGTCTCACTCTCTGTCTCGATCTAAGTCTGTCTCACTCTCTGTCTCTGTCTCTTCTCGCTCTCTGTCTCTCTCTCGCTCTCTGTCTTTGTCTCGCTCGTTTTCTCTGTCTCGCTCTCTTTCTCTGTCTCGCTCTCTGTCTCTGTCTCGGTCTCGCTCTCTGTGTCCGTCTCCGTCTCACTCTCCGTCTCGCTCTCCGTCTCGCTCTCCGTCTCGCTCTCCGCCTCGCTCTCCGCCTCCGTCTCCGTCTCGCTCTCTGTCTCCGTCTCCGTCCACGTCTCGCTCTCTGTCTCCGTCTCGCTCTCTGTCTCCATCTCGCTCTCCGTCTCGCTCTCCGTCTCGCTCTCCGTCTCCGTCTCCGTCTCTGTCTCTGTCTCGGTCTCGGTCTCGCTCTCTGTCTCGGTCTCGCTCTCTGTCTCCGTCTCGCTCTCCATCTCGCTCTCCGTCTCGCTCTCCGTCTCGATCTCCGTCTCGCTCTCCGTCTCGCTCTCCGTCTCGCTCTCCGTCTCCGTCTCGCTCTCTGTCTCCGTCTCGGTCTCGCTCTCTGTCTCCGTCTCCGTCTCGCTCTCCGTCTCGCTCTCCGTCTCGCTCTCCGTCTCACTCTCTGTCTCTGTCTCACTCTCTGTCTGTGTCTCACTCTCTGTCTCTGTCTCACTCTCTGTCCTTGTCTTGCTCTCTGTCTCACTCTCTGTCTCGCTCTCTGTGTCTGTCTCGCTCTCTGCCTCTGTCTCTGTCTCACTCTCTGTCTCTGTCTAGCTCTCTGTCTTGCTCCTTGTCTCGCTCTCTGTCTCGCTCCCTGTCTTGCTCTCTGTCTCGCTCTCTGTCTCGCTCTCTGTCTCGCTCTCTGTCTCGGTCTCTGTCTTGCTCTCGTTCTATGTCTCGCTCTCGCTCTCTGTCTTGCTCTATGTCTCGCTGTCGCTCTCGCTCTCTGTCTCTGTCTCGCTCTCTATCTAGCTCTCTGTCTCTGTCTCGCTCTCTGTCTCTGTCTCGCTCTCTGTCTCTGTCTCTGTCTTGCTCTCCGTCTATGTCTCGCTCTCTGTCTCTTTCTCGCTCTCTGTCTCTGTCTCGCTCTCTGTCTCTGTCTCGCTCTCTTTCTCGCTCTCTGTCTCTCTCTCGCTCTGTGTCTCGCTCTCTGTCTCGGTCTCGCTCTCTTTCTCTGTCTCGCTCTCTGTCTCTTTCTCTGTCTCGCTATCGCTCTTTGTCGAGCTCTCTGTCTCCTGTCTCTGTCTCTTTCTCTGTCTCGCTCTCCATCTCTGTCTCGCTCTCTTTCTCACTCGGTCTCGCTCTAAGTCTGTCTCGCTCTCTGTCTCGCTCACGCTCTCTGTCTCGCTATCGCTCTCTGTCTCGCTCTCTGTCTCTGTCTCACTCTCTGTCTCGCTCTCGCTCTCCGTCTCGCTTTCTGTCTCGCTCTCCCTCTCTGTCTAGCTCTCTGTCTCGCTCTCTGTCTCGCTCTCTGTCTCTTGTCTTGCTCTCTGTCTCGCTCTCCATCTCTGTCTCGCTCTCTTTCTCTGTCTCGCTCTCCATCTGTCTCGCTCTCGGTCTCTGTCTCACTCTCTGTCTCGCTCAAAGTCTGTCTCATTCTATGTCTCGCTCTAAGTCTGTCTCACTCTCTGTCTCTGTCTCTTCTCGCTCTCTGTCTCCGTCTCGCTCTTCGTCTCGCTCTCCGTCTCACTCTCCGTCTCCGTCTCCGTCTCTGTCTCGGTCTCTGTCTCGGTCTCTGTCTCGGTCTCCGTCTCGCTCTCTGTCTCTGTCTCGCTCTCCGTCTCGCTCTCCGTCTCGGTCTCCGTCTCGCTCTCTGTCTCGCTCTCCATCTCGCTCTCCGTCTCCGTCTCGCTCTCTGTCTCCGCTTCGGTCTCGCTCTCTGTCTCCGTCTCGATCTCGCTCTCCGTCTCGCTCTCCGTCTCGCTCTCCGTCTCCGTCTCACTCTCTGTCTCTGTCTCACTCTGTCTGTGTCTCACTCTCTGTCTCTGTCTCACTCTCTGTCCTTGTCTTGCTCTCTGTCTCACTCTCTGTCTCGCTCTCTGTCTCTGTCTCGCTCTCTGCCTCTGTCTCTGTCTCACTCTCTGTCTCTGTCTAGCTCTCTGTCTTGCTCTCTGTCTCGCTCTCTGTCTCTGTCTCGCTCCCTGTCTCGCTCTCTGTCTCGCTCTCTGTCTCGCTCTCTGTCTCGCTCTCTGTCTCGGTCTCTGTCTTGCTCTCGTTCTATGTCTCGCTCTCGCTCTCTATCTAGCTCTCTGTCTCTGTCTCGCTCTCTGTCTCTATCTCGCTCTCTGTCTCTGTCTCTGTCTTGCTCTCCGTCTATGTCTCGCTCTCTCTCTTTCTCGCTCTCTGTCTCTGTCTTACTCTCTGTCTCTGTCTTGCTCTCTTTCTCGCTCTCTGTCTCTGTCTCGCTCACTGTCTCTTTCTCGCTCTCTGTCTCTGTCTCGTCTCACTCTCTGTCTCTCTGTCTCTCTCTCGCTCTGTGTCTCGCTCTCTGTCTCGGTCTCGCTCTCTTTCTCTGTCTCGCTCTCGCTCTCTGTCTCTTTCTCTGTCTCACTATCGCTCTTTGTCGAGCTCTCTGTCTCCTGTCTCTGTCTCTTTCTCTGTCTCGCTCTCCATCTCTGTCTCGCTCTCTTTCTCACTCGGTCTCGCTCTAAGTCTGTCTCGCTCTCTGTCTCGCTCACGCTCTCTGTCTCGCTATCGCTCCCTGTCTCGCTCTCTGTCTCTGTCTCACTCTCTGTCTCGCTCTCGCACTCTGTCTCGCTTTCTGTCTCGCTCTCCCTCTCTGTCTAGCTCTCTGTCTCGCTCTCTGTCTCGCTCTCTGTCTCTTGTCTTGCTCTCTGTCTCGCTCTCCATCTCTGTCTCGCTCTCTTTCTCTGTCTCGCTCTCTTTCTCTGTCTCGCTCTCTTTCTCACTCGCTCTCGCTCTAAGTCTGTCTCGCTCTCTGTCTCGCTCTCGCTCTCTGTCACGCTATCGCTCCCTGTCTCGCTCTCTGTCTCTGTCTCACTCTCTGTCTCGCTCTCGCTCTCTGTCTCGCTTTCTGTCTCGCTCTCCCTCTCTGTCTAGCTCTCTGTCTCGCTCTCTGTCTCGCTCTCTGTCTCTTGTCTTGCTCTCTGTCTCGCTCTCCATCTCTCTCACTCTCTGTCTCTGTCTCGCTCTCTTTCTCTGTCTCGCTCTCTGTCTCGCTCTCTGTCTCGCTCTCGCTCCCTGTCTCGCTCTCTGTCTCCGTCTCGCTCTCTGTCTCCGTCTCGCTCTCCGTCTCGCTCTCCGTCTCGCTCTCCGTCTCGTTCTCCGTCTCGCTCTCCGTCACTGTCTCGCTCTCTGTCTCCGTCTCGGTCTCGCTCTCTGTCTCCGTCTCCGTCTCGCTCTCCGTCTCACTCTCCGTCTCGCTCTCCGTCTCCGTCTCACTCTCTGTCTCTGTCTCACTCTCTGTCTGTGTCTCACTCTCTGTCTCTGTCTCACTCTCTGTCCTTGTCGTGCTCTCTGTCTCACTCTCTGTCTCGCTCTCTGTCTCTGTCTCGCTATCTGCCTCTGTCTCTGTCTCACTCTCTGTCTCTGTCTAGCTCTCTGTCTTGCTCTCTGTCTCGCTCTCTGTCTCTGTCTCGCTCCCTGTCTTGGTCTCTGTCTCGCTCTCTGTCTCGCTCTCTGTCTCGCTCTCTGTCTCGGTCTCTGTCTTGCTCTCGTTCTATGTCTCGCTCTATGTCTCGCTGTCGCTCTCGCTCTCGCTCTCGCTCTCTGTCTCTGTCTCTGTCTTGCTCTCTGTCTATGTCTCGCTCTCTGTCTCTTTCTCGCTCTCTGTCTCTGTCTTACTCTCTGTCTCTGTCTCGCTCTCTTTCTCGCTCTATTGTCTCTGTCTCGCTCACTGTCTCTTTTTCGCTCTCTGTCTCTGTCTCGTCTCACTCTCTGTATCTCTGTCTCTCTCTCGCTCTGTGTCTCGCTCTTTGTCTCGGTCTCGCTCTCTTTCTCTGTCTCGCTCTCGCTCTCTGTCTCTTTCTCTGTCTCGCTATCGCTCTTTGTCGAGCTCTCTATCTCCTGTCTCTGTCTCTTTCTCTGTCTCGCTCTCCATCTCTGTCTCGCTCTCTTTCTCACTCGCTCTTGCTCTAAGTCTGTCTCGCTCTCTGTCTCGCTATCGCTCCCTGTCTCGCTCTCTGTCTCTGTCTCACTCTCTGTCTCGCTCTCGCTCTCTGTCTCGCTTTCTGTCTCGCTCTCCCTCGCTGTCTAGCTCTCTGTCTCGCTCTCTGTCTCCTGTCTTGCTCTCTGTCTCGCTCTCTGTCTCTGTCTAGCTCTCTTTCTCTGTCTCGCTCTCTTTCTCTGTCTCGCTTTCTGTCTCGCTCTCCCTCGCTGTCTAGCTCTCTGTCTCGCTCTCTGTCTCGCTCTCTGTCTCCTGTCTTGCTCTCTGTCTCGCTCTCTGTCTCTGTCTCGCTCTCTTTCTCTGTCTCGCTCTCTTTCTCTGTCTCGCTTTCTGTCTCGCTCTCCCTCGCTGTCTAGCTCTCTGTCTCGCTCTCTGTCTCGCTCTCTGTCTCCTGTCTTGCTCTCTGTCTCGCTCTCTGTCTCTGTCTCGCTCTCTTTCTCTATCTCGCTCTCTTTCTCTGTCTCGCTCTCTGTCTCTGTCTCACTCTCTGTCTTGCTCTCTCTCTCTGTCTGTCTCACTTTCTGTCTCGCTCTCCCTCTCTGTCTAGCTCTTTGTCTCGCTCTCTGTCTCGCTCTCTGTCTCCTGTCTTGTTCTCTGTCTCGCTCTCCATCTCTGTCTCGCTCTCTGTCTCGTTGTAAATCTGTCTCCCTCTCTGTCTCTGTCTCGCTCTCTTTCTCTGTCTCGCTCTCTGTCTCGCTCCCTGTCTCGCTCTCGCTCTCGCTCTCTGTCTCACTCTCTTTGGCTGCCTCTGTCTCTATCTCACTCTCTTTCTCGCTTTCTGTCTCTATCTTGCTCTCTGTCTCGCTCTCGCTCTCTGTCTCTGTCTCGCTCTCTTTCTCTGTCTTGCTCTCTGTCTCTGTCTCACTCCCTGTCTCTGTCTCTGTCTCACTCTCTGTCTCGCTCTCTGTCTCGCTTTCTGTCTCGCTCTCTGTCTCTGTCTCGCTCTCTTTCTCGCTCTCTGTCTCTGTCTCGCTCACTGTCTCTTTCTCGCTCTCTGTCTCTGTCTCGTCTCACTCTCTGTCTCTCTCTCGCTCTGTGTCTCGCTCTTTGTCTCGGTCTCGCTCTCTTTCTCTGTCTCGCTCTCGCTCTCTGTCTCTTTCTCTGTCTCGCTATCGCTCTTTGTCGAGCTCTCTGTCTCCTGTCTCTGTCTCTTTCTCTGTCTCGCTCTCCATCTCTGTCTCGCTCTCTTTCTCACTCGCTCTTGCTCTAAGTCTGTCTCGCTCTCTGTCTCGCTATCGCTCCCTGTCTCGCTCTCTGTCTCTGTCTCACTCTCTGTCTCGCTCTCGCTCTCTGTCTCGCTTTCTGTCTCGCTCTCCCTCGCTGTCTAGCTCTCTGTCTCGCTCTCTGTCTCCTGTCTTGCTCTCTGTCTCGCTCTCTGTCTCTGTCTAGCTCTCTTTCTCTGTCTCGCTCTCTTTCTCTGTCTCGCTTTCTGTCTCGCTCTCCCTCGCTGTCTAGCTCTCTGTCTCGCTCTCTGTCTCGCTCTCTGTCTCCTGTCTTGCTCTCTGTCTCGCTCTCTGTCTCTGTCTCGCTCTCTTTCTCTGTCTCGCTCTCTTTCTCTGTCTCGCTTTCTGTCTCGCTCTCCCTCGCTGTCTAGCTCTCTGTCTCGCTCTCTGTCTCGCTCTCTGTCTCCTGTCTTGCTCTCTGTCTCGCTCTCTGTCTCTGTCTCGCTCTCTTTCTCTATCTCGCTCTCTTTCTCTGTCTCACTCTCTGTCTTGCTCTCTCTCTCTGTCTGTCTCACTTTCTGTCTCGCTCTCCCTCTCTGTCTAGCTCTCTGTCTCGCTCTCTGTCTCGCTCTCTGTCTCCTGTCTTGTTCTCTGTCTCGCTCTCCATCTCTGTCTCGCTCTCTGTCTCGTTGTAAATCTGTCTCCCTCTCTGTCTCTGTCTCGCTCTCTTTCTCTGTCTCGCTCTCTGTCTCGCTCCCTGTCTCGCTCTCGCTCTCGCTCTCTGTCTCACTCTCTTTGGCTGCCTCTGTCTCTATCTCACTCTCTTTCTCGCTTTCTGTCTCTATCTTGCTCTCTGTCTCGCTCTCGCTCTCTGTCTCTGTCTCGCTCTCTTTCTCTGTCTTGCTCTCTGTCTCTGTCTCACTCCCTGTCTCTGTCTCTGTCTCACTCTCTGTCTCGCTCTCGCTCTCTGTCTCGCTTTCTGTCTCGCTCTCTGTCTCTGTCTCGCTCTCTTTCTCGCTCTCTGTCTCTGTCTCGCTCACTGTCTCTTTCTCGCTCTCTGTCTCTGTCTCGTCTCACTCTCTGTCTCTCTCTCGCTCTGTGTCTCGCTCTTTGTCTCGGTCTCGCTCTCTTTCTCTGTCTCGCTCTCGCTCTCTGTCTCTTTCTCTGTCTCGCTATCGCTCTTTGTCGAGCTCTCTGTCTCCTGTCTCTGTCTCTTTCTCTGTCTCGCTCTCCATCTCTGTCTCGCTCTCTTTCTCACTCGCTCTCGCTCTAAGTCTGTCTCGCTCTCTGTCTCGCTATCGCTCCCTGTCTCGCTCTCTGTCTCTGTCTCACTCTCTGTCTCGCTCTCGGTCTCTGTCTCGCTTTCTGTCTCGCTCTCCCTCGCTGTCTAGCTCTCTGTCTCGCTCTCTGTCTCGCTCTCTGTCTCCTGTCTTGCTCTCTGTCTCGATCTCTGTCTCGCTCTCTTTCTCTGTCTCGCTCTCTTTCTCTGTCTCGCATTCTGTCTCGCTCTCCCTCGCTGTCTAGCTCTGTCTCGCTCTCTGTCTCGCTCTCTGTCTCCTGTCTTGCTCTCTGTCTCGCTCTCTGTCTCTGTCTTGCTCTCTTTCTCTGTCTCGCTCTCTTTCTCTGTCTCGCTCTCTGTCTCACTCTCTGTCTCGCTCTCTCTCTCTGTCTGTCTCACTTTCTGTCTCGCTCTCCCTCTCTGTCTAGCTCTCTGTCTCGTTCTAAATCTGTCTCCCTCTCTGTCTCTGTCTCGCTCTCTTTCTCTGTCTCTCTCCCTGTCTCGCTCTCGCTCTCGCTCTCTGTCTCACTCTCTTTGGCTGCCTCTGTCTCTATCTCGCTCTCTTTCTCGCTTTCTGTCTCTATCTTGCTCTCTGTCTCGCTCTCGCTCTCTGTCTCTGTCTCGCTCTCTGTCTCTGTCTCGCTCTCTTTCTCTGTCTTGCTCTCTGTCTCTGTCTCGCTCCCTGTCTCTGTCTCTGTCTCACTCTCTGTCTCGCTCTCGCACTCTGTCTCGCTTTCTGTCTCGCTCTCTGTCTCTGTCTCGCTCTCTTTCTCTGTCTTGCTCTCTGTCTCTGTCTCGCTCCCTGTCTCGCTCTCGCTCTCTGTCTCTCTTTGTCTGCCTCTGTCTCTATCTCGCTCCCTACCTCGCTCTCGCTCTCGCTCTCTGTCTCGCTCTCCCTCGCTGTCTAGCTCTCTGTCTCGCTCTCTGTCTCGCTCTCTGTCTCTGTCTCGCTCTCTTTCTCTATCTCGCTCTCTTTCTCTGTCTTGCTCTCTGTCTCTGTCTCACTCTCTGTCTTGCTCTCTCTCTCTGTCTGTCTCACTTTCTGTCTCGCTCTCCCTCTCTGTCTAGCTCTCTGTCTCGCTCTCTGTCTCGCTCTCTGTCTCCTGTCTTGTTCTCTGTCTCGCTCTCCATCTCTGTCTCGCTCTCTGTCTCGTTGTAAATCTGTCTCCCTCTCTGTCTCTGTCTCGCTCTCTTTCTCTGTCTCGCTCTCTGTCTCGCTCCCTGTCTCGCTCTCGCTCTCGCTCTCTGTCTCACTCTCTTTCTCGCTTTCTGTCTCTATCTTGCTCTCTGTCTCGCTCTCTGTCTCTGTCTCGCTCTCTGTCTCTGTCTCGCTCTCTTTCTCTGTCTTGCTCTCTGTCTCTGTCTCACTCCCTGTCTCTGTCTCTGTCTCACTCTCTGTCTCGCTCTCGCTCTCTGTCTCGCTTTCTGTCTCGCTCTCTGTCTCTGTCTCGCTCTCTTTCTCGCTCTCTGTCTCTGTCTCGCTCACTGTCTCTTTCTCGCTCTCTGTCTCTGTCTCGTCTCACTCTCTGTCTCGCTCTCCCTCGCTGTCTAGCTCTCTGTCTCGCTCTCTGTCTCGCTCTCTGTCTCCTGTCTTGCTCTCTGTCTCGCTCGCTGTCTCTGTCTCGCTCTCTGTCTCTGTCTCACTCTCTGTATTGCTCTCTCTCTCTGTCTGTCTCACTTTCTGTCTCGCTCTCCCTCTCTGTCTAGCTCTCTGTCTCGCTCTCTGTCTCGCTCTCTGTCTCCTGTCTTGTTCTCTGTCTCGCTCTCCATCTCTGTCTCGCTCTCTGTCTCATTGTAAATCTGTCTCCCTCTCTGTCTCTGTCTCGCTCTCTTTCTCTGTCTCGCTCTCTGTCTCGCTCCCTGTCTCGCTCTCGCTCTCGCTCTCTGTCTCACTCTCTTTGGCTGCCTCTGTCTCTATCTCACTCTCTTTCTCGCTTTCTGTCTCTATCTTGCTCTCTGTCTCGCTCTCGCTCTCTGTCTCTGTCTCGCTCTCTGTCTCTGTCTCGCTCTCTTTCTCTGTCTTGCTCTCTGTCTCTGTCTCACTCCCTGTCTCTGTCTCTGTCTCACTCTCTGTCTCGCTCTCGCTCTCTGTCTCGCTTTCTGTCTCGCTCTCTGTCTCTGTCTCGCTCTCTTTCTCGCTCTCTGTCTCTGTCTCGCTCACTGTCTCTTTCTCGCTCTCTGTCTCTGTCTCGTCTCACTCTCTGTCTCTCTGTCTCTCTCTCGCTCTGTGTCTCGCTCTTTGTCTCGGTCTCGCTCTCTTTCTCTGTCTCGCTCTCGCTCTCTGTCTCTTTCTCTGTCTCGCTATCGCTCTTTGTCGAGCTCTCTGTCTCCTGTCTCTGTCTCTTTCTCTGTCTCGCTCTCCATCTCTGTCTCGCTCTCTTTCTCACTCGCTCTCGCTCTAAGTCTGTCTCGCTCTCTGTCTCGCTATCGCTCCCTGTCTCGCTCTCTGTCTCTGTCTCACTCTCTGTCTCGCTCTCGGTCTCTGTCTCGCTTTCTGTCTCGCTCTCCCTCGCTGTCTAGCTCTCTGTCTCGCACTCTGTCTCGCTCTCTGTCTCCTGTCTTGCTCTCTGTCTCGATCTCTGTCTCGCTCTCTTTCTCTGTCTCGCTCTCTTTCTCTGTCTCGCATTCTGTCTCGCTCTCCCTCGCTGTCTAGCTCTGTCTCGCTCTCTGTCTCGCTCTCTGTCTCCTGTCTTGCTCTCTGTCTCGCTCTCTGTCTCTGTCTCGCTCTCTTTCTCTGTCTCGCTCTCTTTCTCTGTCTCGCTCTCTGTCTCACTCTCTGTCCTTGTCGTGCTCTCTGTCTCACTCTCTGTCTCGCTCTCTGTCTCTGTCTCGCTCTCTGCCTCTGTCTCTGTCTCACTCTCTGTCTCTGTCTAGCTCTCTGTCTTGCTCTCTGTCTCGCTCTCTGTCTCTGTCTCGCTCCCTGTCTTGGTCTCTGTCTCGCTCTCTGTCTCGCTCTCTGTCTCGCTCTCTGTCTCGGTCTCTGTCTTGCTCTCGTTCTATGTCTCGCTCTATGTCTCGCTGTCGCTCTCGCTCTCGCTCTCGCTCTCTGTCTCTGTCTCTGTCTTGCTCTCTGTCTATGTCTCGCTCTCTGTCTCTTTCTCGCTCTCTGTCTCTGTCTTACTCTCTGTCTCTGTCTCGCTCTCTTTCTCGCTCTATTGTCTCTGTCTCGCTCACTGTCTCTTTTTCGCTCTCTGTCTCTGTCTCGTCTCACTCTCTGTATCTCTGTCTCTCTCTCGCTCTGTGTCTCGCTCTTTGTCTCGGTCTCGCTCTCTTTCTCTGTCTCGCTCTCGCTCTCTGTCTCTTTCTCTGTCTCGCTATCGCTCTTTGTCGAGCTCTCTGTCTCCTGTCTCTGTCTCTTTCTCTGTCTCGCTCTCCATCTCTGTCTCGCTCTCTTTCTCACTCGCTCTTGCTCTAAGTCTGTCTCGCTCTCTGTCTCGCTATCGCTCCCTGTCTCGCTCTCTGTCTCTGTCTCACTCTCTGTCTCGCTCTCGCTCTCTGTCTCGCTTTCTGTCTCGCTCTCCCTCGCTGTCTAGCTCTCTGTCTCGCTCTCTGTCTCCTGTCTTGCTCTCTGTCTCGCTCTCTGTCTCTGTCTAGCTTTCTTTCTCTGTCTCGCTCTCTTTCTCTGTCTCGCTTTCTGTCTCGCTCTCCCTCGCTGTCTAGCTCTCTGTCTCGCTCTCTGTCTCGCTCTCTGTCTCCTGTCTTGCTCTCTGTCTCGCTCTCTGTCTCTGTCTCGCTCTCTTTCTCTGTCTCGCTCTCTTTCTCTGTCTCGCTTTCTGTCTCGCTCTCCCTCGCTGTCTAGCTCTCTGTCTCGCTCTCTGTCTCCTGTCTTGCTCTCTGTCTCGCTCTCTGTCTCCGTCTCGCTCTCTTTCTCTATCTCGCTCTCTTTCTCTGTCTCGCTCTCTGTCTCTGTCTCACTCTCTGTCTTGCTCTCTCTCTCTGTCTGTCTCACTTTCTGTCTCGCTCTCCCTCTCTGTCTAGCTCTCTGTCTCGCTCTCTGTCTCGCTCTCTGTCTCCTGTCTTGTTCTCTGTCTCGCTCTCCATCTCTGTCTCGCTCTCTGTCTCGTTGTAAATCTGTCTCCCTCTCTGTCTCTGTCTCGCTCTCTTTCTCTGTCTCGCTCTCTGTCTCGCTCCCTGTCTCGCTCTCGCTCTCGCTCTCTGTCTCACTCTCTTTGGCTGCCTCTGTCTCTATCTCACTCTCTTTCTCGCTTTCTGTCTCTATCTTGCTCTCTGTCTCGCTCTCGCTCTCTGTCTCTGTCTCGCTCTCTTTCTCTGTCTTGCTCTCTGTCTCTGTCTCACTCCCTGTCTCTGTCTCTGTCTCACTCTCTGTCTCGCTCTCGCTCTCTGTCTCGCTTTCTGTCTCGCTCTCTGTCTCTGTCTCGCTCTCTTTCTCGCTCTCTGTCTCTGTCTCGCTCACTGTCTCTTTCTCGCTCTCTGTCTCTGTCTCGTCTCACTCTCTGTCTCTCTGTCTCTCTCTCGCTCTGTGTCTCGCTCTTTGTCTCGGTCTCGCTCTCTTTCTCTGTCTCGCTCTCGCTCTCTGTCTCTTTCTCTGTCTCGCTATCGCTCTTTGTCGAGCTCTCTGTCTCCTGTCTCTGTCTCTTTCTCTGTCTCGCTCTCCATCTCTGTCTCGCTCTCTTTCTCACTCGCTCTCGCTCTAAGTCTGTCTCGCTCTCTGTCTCGCTATCGCTCCCTGTCTCGCTCTCTGTCTCTGTCTCACTCTCTGTCTCGCTCTCGGTCTCTGTCTCGCTTTCTGTCTCGCTCTCCCTCGCTGTCTAGCTCTCTGTCTCGCTCTCTGTCTCGCTCTCTGTCTCCTGTCTTGCTCTCTGTCTCGATCTCTGTCTCGCTCTCTTTCTCTGTCTCGCTCTCTTTCTCTGTCTCGCATTCTGTCTCGCTCTCCCTCGCTGTCTAGCTCTGTCTCGCTCTCTGTCTCGCTCTCTGTCTCCTGTCTTGCTCTCTGTCTCGCTCTCTGTCTCTGTCTTGCTCTCTTTCTCTGTCTCGCTCTCTTTCTCTGTCTCGCTCTCTGTCTCACTCTCTGTCTCGCTCTCTCTCTCTGTCTGTCTCACTTTCTGTCTCGCTCTCCCTCTCTGTCTAGCTCTCTGTCTCGTTCTAAATCTGTCTCCCTCTCTGTCTCTGTCTCGCTCTCTTTCTCTGTCTCTCTCCCTGTCTCGCTCTCGCTCTCGCTCTCTGTCTCACTCTCTTTGGATGCCTCTGTCTCCATCTCGCTCTCTTTCTCGCTTTCTGTCTCTATCTTGCTCTCTGTCTCGCTCTCGCTCTCTGTCTCTGTCTCGCTCTCTGTCTCTGTCTCGCTCTCTTTCTCTGTCTTGCTCTCTGTCTCTGTCTCGCTCCCTGTCTCTGTCTCTGTCTCACTCTCTGTCTCGCTCTCGCACTCTGTCTCGCTTTCTGTCTCGCTCTCTGTCTCTGTCTCGCTCTCTTTCTCTGTCTTGCTCTCTGTCTCTGTCTCGCTCCCTGTCTCGCTCTCGCTCTCTGTCTCTCTTTGTCTGCCTCTGTCTCTATCTCGCTCCCTACCTCGCTCTCGCTCTCGCTCTCTGTCTCGCTCTCCCTCGCTGTCTAGCTCTCTGTCTCGCTCTCTGTCTCGCTCTCTGTCTCTGTTTCGCTCTCTTTCTCTATCTCGCTCTCTTTCTCTGTCTTGCTCTCTGTCTCTGTCTCACTCTCTGTCTTGCTCTCTCTCTCTGTCTGTCTCACTTTCTGTCTCGCTCTCCCTCTCTGTCTAGCTCTCTGTCTCGCTCTCTGTCTCGCTCTCTGTCTCCTGTCTTGTTCTCTGTCTCGCTCTCCATCTCTGTCTCGCTCTCTGTCTCGTTGTAAATCTGTCTCCCTCTCTGTCTCTGTCTCGCTCTCTTTCTCTGTCTAGCTCTCTGTCTCGCTCCCTGTCTCGCTCTCGCTCTCGCTCTCTGTCTCACTCTCTTTCTCGCTTTCTGTCTCTATCTTGCTCTCTGTCTCGCTCTCTGTCTCTGTCTCGCTCTCTGTCTCTGTCTCGCTCTCTTTCTCTGTCTTGCTCTCTGTCTCTGTCTCACTCCCTGTCTCTGTCTCTGTCTCACTCTCTGTCTCGCTCTCGCTCTCTGTCTCGCTTTCTGTCTCGCTCTCTGTCTCTGTCTCGCTCTCTTTCTCGCTCTCTGTCTCTGTCTCGCTCACTGTCTCTTTCTCGCTCTCTGTCTCTGTCTCGTCTCACTCTCTGTCTCGCTCTCCCTCGCTGTCTAGCTCTCTGTCTCGCTCTCTGTCTCGCTCTCTGTCTCCTGTCTTGCTCTCTGTCTCGCTCTCTGTCTCTGTCTCGCTCTCTGTCTCTGTCTCACTCTCTGTATTGCTCTCTCTCTCTGTCTGTCTCACTTTCTGTCTCGCTCTCCCTCTCTGTCTAGCTCTCTGTTTCGCTCTCTGTCTCGCTCTCTGTCTCCTGTCTTGTTCTCTGTCTCGCTCTCCATCTCTGTCTCGCTCTCTGTCTCGTTGTAAATCTGTCTCCCTCTCTGTCTCTGTCTCGCTCTCTTTCTCTGTCTCGCTCTCTGTCTCGCTCCCTGTCTCGCTCTCGCTCTCGCTCTCTGTCTCACTCTCTTTGGCTGCCTCTGTCTCTATCTCACTCTCTTTCTCGCTTTCTGTCTCTATCTTGCTCTCTGTCTCGCTCTCGCTCTCTGTCTCTGTCTCGCTCTCTGTCTCTGTCTCGCTCTCTTTCTCTGTCTTGCTCTCTGTCTCTGTCTCACTCCCTGTCTCTGTCTCTGTCTCACTCTCTGTCTCGCTCTCGCTCTCTGTCTCGCTTTCTGTCTCGCTCTCTGTCTCTGTCTCGCTCTCTTTCTCGCTCTCTGTCTCTGTCTCGCTCACTGTCTCTTTCTCGCTCTCTGTCTCTGTCTCGTCTCACTCTCTGTCTCTCTGTCTCTCTCTCGCTCTGTGTCTCGCTCTTTGTCTCGGTCTCGCTCTCTTTCTCTGTCTCGCTCTCGCTCTCTGTCTCTTTCTCTGTCTCGCTATCGCTCTTTGTCGAGCTCTCTGTCTCCTGTCTCTGTCTCTTTCTCTGTCTCGCTCTCCATCTCTGTCTCGCTCTCTTTCTCACTCGCTCTCGCTCTAAGTCTGTCTCGCTCTCTGTCTCGCTATCGCTCCCTGTCTCGCTCTCTGTCTCTGTCTCACTCTCTGTCTCGCTCTCGGTCTCTGTCTCGCTTTCTGTCTCGCTCTCCCTCGCTGTCTAGCTCTCTGTCTCGCACTCTGTCTCGCTCTCTGTCTCCTGTCTTGCTCTCTGTCTCGATCTCTGTCTCGCTCTCTTTCTCTGTCTCGCTCTCTTTCTCTGTCTCGCATTCTGTCTCGCTCTCCCTCGCTGTCTAGCTCTGTCTCGCTCTCTGTCTCGCTCTCTGTCTCCTGTCTTGCTCTCTGTCTCGCTCTCTGTCTCTGTCTCGCTCTCTTTCTCTGTCTCGCTCTCTTTCTCTGTCTCGCTCTCTGTCTCACTCTCTGTCTCGCTCTCTCTCTCTGTCTGTCTCACTTTCTGTCTCGCTCTCCCTCTCTGTCTAGCTCTCTGTCTCGTTCTAAATCTGTCTCCCTCTCTGTCTCTGTCTCGCTCTCTTTCTCTGTCTCTCTCCCTGTCTCGCTCTCGCTCTCGCTCTCTGTCTCACTCTCTTTGGCTGCCTCTGTCTCTATCTCGCTCTCTTTCTCGCTTTCTGTCTCTATCTTGCTCTCTGTCTCGCTCTCGCTCTCTGTCTCTGTCTCGCTCTCTGTCTCTGTCTCGCTCTCTTTCTCTGTCTTGCTCTCTGTCTCTGTCTCACTCCCTGTCTCTGTCTCTGTCTCACTCTCTGTCTCGCTCTCGCACTCTGTCTCGCTTTCTGTCTCGCTCTCTGTCTCTGTCTCGCTCTCTTTCTCTGTCTCGCTCTCTTTCTCTGTCTCGCTCTCTGTCTCACTCTCTGTCTCGCTCTCTCTCTCTGTCTGTCTCACTTTCTGTCTCGCTCTCCCTCTCTGTCTAGCTCTCTGTCTCGCTCTCTGTCTCGCTCTCTGTCTCCTGTCTTGTTCTCTGTCTCGCTCTCCATCTCTGTCTCGCTCTCTGTCTCGTTCTAAATCTGTCTCCCTCTCTGTCTCTGTCTCGCTCTCTTTCTCTGTCTCGCTCCCTGTCTCGCTCTCGCTCTCGCTCTCTGTCTCACTCTCTTTGGCTGCCTCTGTCTCTATCTCGCTCTCTTTCTCGCTTTCTGTCTCTATCTTGCTCTCTGTCTCGCTCTCGCTCTCTGTCTCTGTCTCGCTCTCTGTCTCTGTCTCGCTCTCTTTCTCTGTCTTGCTCTCTGTCTCTGTCTCGCTCCCTGTCTCTGTCTCTGTCTCACTCTCTGTCTCGCTTTCTGTCTCGCTCTCTGTCTCTGTCTCGCTCTCTTTCTCTGTCTTGCTCTCTGTCTCTGTCTTGCTCCCTGTCTCGCTCTCGCTCTCTGTCTCTCTCTTTGTCTGCCTCTGACTCTATCTCGCCCCCTACCTCGCTCTCGCTCTCGCTCTCTGTCTCGCTCTCTGTCTCGCTCCCTTTGTCGGTCTCTATCTCGCTCCCCATCTCGCTATCGCTCTCTGTCTCACTCTCGCTCTCGCTCTCTGTCTCGCTCTCGCTCTCTGTCTCGCTCTCTGTCTCGCTCTCTGTCTCGCTCTCTGTCTCGATCTCTGTCTCGCTCTCGCTCTCTGTCTCGCTCTCGCTCTCTGTCTCGCTCTCCCTCTCTGTCTAGCTCTCTGTCTTGCTCTCTGTCTCGCTCTCCATCTCTGTCTCGCTCTCTGTCTCTGTCTCGCTCTCTTTCTCTGTCTTGCTCTCTGTCTCTGTCTCGCTCCCTGTCTCTGTCTCTGTCTCACTCTCTGTCTCGCTCTCGCACTCTGTCTCGCTTTCTGTCTCGCTCTCTGTCTCTGTCTCGCTCTCTTTCTCTGTCTTGCTCTCTGTCTCTGTCTCGCTCCCTGTCTCGCTCTCGCTCTCTGTCTCTCTCTTTGTCTGCCTCTGTCTCTATCTCGCTCCCTACCTCGCTCTCGCTCTCGCTCTCTGTCTCGCTCTCTGTCTCGCTCTCTGTCTCGCTCTCTGTCTCTGTCTCGCTCACTGTCTCTTTCTCGCTCTCTGTCTCTGTCTCGCTCTCGCTCTCTGTCTCTGTCTCTGTCTTGCTCTCCGTCTATGTCTCGCTCTCTGTCTCTTTCTCGCTCTCTGTCTCTGTCTTACTCTCTGTCTCTGTCTCGCTCTCTTTCTCGCTCTCTGTCTCTGTCTCGCTCACTGTCTCTTTCTCGCTCTCTGTCTCTGTCTCGTCTCACTCTCTGTCTCTCTGTCTCTCTCTCGCTCTGTGTCTCGCTCTTTGTCTCGGTCTCGCTCTCTTTCTCTGTCTCGCTCTCGCTCTCTGTCTCTTTCTCTGTCTCGCTATCGCTCTTTGTCGAGCTCTCTGTCTCCTGTCTCTGTCTCTTTCTCTGTCTCGCTCTCCATCTCTGTCTCGCTCTCTTTCTCACTCACTCTCGCTCTAAGTCTGTCTCGCTCTCTGTCTCGCTATCGCTCCCTGTCTCGCTCTCTGTCTCTTTCTCACTCTCTGTCTCGCTCTCGGTCTCTGTCTCGCTTTCTGTCTCGCTCTCCCTCGCTGTCTAGCTCTCTGTCTCGCTCTCTGTCTCGCTCTCTGTCTCCTGTCTTGCTCTCTGTCTCGATCTCTGTCTCTGTCTCGCTCTCTTTCTCTGTCTCGCTCTCTTTCTCTGTCTCGCATTCTGTCTCGCTCTCCCTCGCTGTCTAGCTCTGTCTCGCTCTCTGTCTCGCTCTCTGTCTCCTGTCTTGCTCTCTGTCTCGCTCTCTGTCTCTGTCTCGCTCTCTTTCTCTGTCTCGCTCTCTTTCTCTGTCTCGCTCTCTGTCTCACTCTCTGTCTCGCTCTCTCTCTCTGTCTGTCTCACTTTCTGTCTCGCTCTCCCTCTCTGTCTAGCTCTCTGTCTCGCTCTCTGTCTCGCTCTCTGTCTCCTGTCTTGTTCTCTGTCTCGCTCTCCATCTCTGTCTCGCTCTCTGTCTCGTTCTAAATCTGTCTCCCTCTCTGTCTCTGTCTCGCTCTCTTTCTCTGTCTCGCTCCCTGTCTCGCTCTCGCTCTCGCTCTCTGTCTCACTCTCTTTGACTGCCTCTGTCTCTATCTCGCTCTCTTTCTCGCTTTCTGTCTCTATCTTGCTCTCTGTCTCGCTCTCGCTCTCTGTCTCTGTCTCGCTCTCTGTCTCTGTCTCGCTCTCTTTCTCTGTCTTGCTCTCTGTCTCTGTCTCACTCCCTGTCTCTGTCTCTGTCTCACTCTCTGTCTCGCTCTCGCACTCTGTCTCGCTTTCTGTCTCGCTCTCTGTCTCTGTCTCGCTCTCTTTCTCTGTCTTGCTCTCTGTCTCTGTCTCGCTCCCTGTCTCGCTCTCGCTCTCTGTCTCTCTCTTTGTCTGCCTCTGTCTCTATCTCGCTCCCTACCTCGCTCTCGCTCTCGCTCTCGCTCTCTGTCTCGCTCTCTGTCTCGCTCTCTGTCTCGCTCTCTGTCTCTGTCTCGCTCACTGTCTCTTTCTCGCTCTCTGTCTCTGTCTCGCTCTCGCTCTCTGTCTCTGTCTCTGTCTTGCTCTCCGTCTATGTCTCGCTCTCTGTCTCTTTCTCGCTCTCTGTCTCTGTCTTACTCTCTGTCTCTGTCTCGCTCACTGTCTCTCTCTCACTCTCTGTCTCTGTCTCGTCTCACTCTCTGTCTCTCTGTCTCTCTCTCGCGCTGTGTCTCGCTCTTTGTCTCGGTCTCGCTCTCTTTCTCTGTCTCGCTCTCGCTCTCTGTCTCTTTCTCTGTCTCGCTATCGCTCTTTGTCGAGCTCTCTGTCTCCTCTCTCTGTCTCTTTCTCTGTCTCGCCCTCCATCTCTGTCTCGCTCTCTTTCTCACTCACTCGCTCTTAGTCTGTCTCGCTCTCTGTCTCGCTATCGCTCCCTGTCTCGCTCTCTGTCTCTGTCTCACTCTCTGTCTCGCTCTCGCTCTCTGTCTCGCTTTCTGTCTCGCTCTCCCTCGCTGTCTAGCTCTCTGTCTCGCTCTCTGTCTCGCTCTCTGTCTCCTGTCTTGCTCGCTGTCTCGATCTATGTCTCTGTCTCGCTCTCTTTCTCTGTCTCGCTCTCTTTCTCTGTCTCGCTTTCTGTTTCGCTCTCCCTCGCTGTCTAGTTCTCTGTCTCGCTCTATGTCTCACTCTCTGTCTCCTGTCTTGCTCTCTTTCTCGCTCTCTGTCTCTGTCTCACTCTCTGTCTCGCTCTCTCTCTCTGTCTGTCTCACTTTCTGTCTCGCTCTCCCTCTCTGTCTAGCTCTCTGTCTCGCTCTCTGTCTCGCTCTCTGTCTCCTGTCTTGCTCTCTGTCTCGCTCTCTTTCTCTGTCTCGCTCTCTGTCTCGTTCTAAATCTGTCTCCCTCTCTGTCTCTGTCTTGCTCTCTTTCTCTGTCTCGCTCTCTGTCTCGCTCCCTGTCTCGCTCTCGCTCTCGCTCTCTGTCTCACTCTCTTTGGCTGCCTCTGTCTCTATCTCGCTCTCTTTCTCGCTTTCTGTCTCTATCTTGCTCTCTGTCTCGCTCTCGCTCTCTGTCTCTGTCTCGCTCTCTGTCTCTGTCAAGCTCTCTTTCTCTGTCTTGCTCTCTGTCTCTGTCTCGCTCCCTGTCTCTGTCTCTGTCTCACTCTCTGTCTCGCTTTCTGTCTCGCTCTCTGTCTCTGTCTCGCTCTCTTTCTCTGTCTTGCTCTCTGTCTCTGTCTTGCTCCCTGTCTCGCTCTCGCTCTCTGTCTCTCTCATTGTCTGCCTCTGTCTCTATCTCGCCCCCTACCTCGCTCTCGCTCTCGCTCTCTGTCTCGCTCTCTGTCTCGCTCTCTGTCTCGCTCCCTTTGTCGGTCTCTATCTCGCTCCCCATCTCGCTATCGCTCTCTGTCTCACTCTCGCTCTTGCTCTCTGTCTCGCTCTCGCTCTCTGTCTCGCTCTCTGTCTCGCTCTCTGTCTCGCTCTCTGTCTCGATCTCTGTCTCGCTCTCGCTCTCTGTCTCGCTCTCGCTCTCTGTCTCGCTCTCCCTCTGTGTCTAGCTCTCTGTCTTGCTCTCTGTCTCGCTCTCCATCTCTGTCTCGCTCTCTGTCTCTGTCTCGCTATCTGTCTCTGTCTCGCTCTCTTTTTCTGTCTCGCTCTCTGTCTCTGTCTCGCTCCCTGTCTCGCTCTCGCTCTGTTTCTCGCTCTCTGTCTCTATCTTGCTCTCTGTCTCGCTCTCTGTCTCTGTCTCACTCTCTTTCTCTGTCTTGCTCTCTGTCTCGCTCTCCATCTCTGTCTCGCTCTCTGTCTCTGTCTCGTAATCTGTCTCTGTCTCGCTCTCTTTTTCTGTCTCGCTCTCTGTCTCTGTCTCGCTCCCTGTCTCGCTCTCGCTCTGTTTCTCGCTCTCTGTCTCTATCTTGCTCTCTGTCTCGCTCTCTGTCTCTGTCTCGCTCTCTTTCTCTGTCTCGCTCTCTGTCTCGCTCTCGCTCTCACTCTCTGTCTCTGTCTCTGTGTCGCTCTCTGTCTCGCTCTCTGTCTCGCTCTCGCTCTCTGTCTCGCTTTCTGCCTCGCTCACTGTCTCGCTCTCACTCGCTCTCTGTCTCGCTCTCTTTGTCTGTCTCTGTCTCTATCTCGCTCCCTATCTCGCTCTCGCTCTCTGTCTCGCTCTCTGTCTCTATCTTGCTCTGTCTCGCTCTCTGTCTCTGTCTAGCTCTCTGTCTCGCTCTCTGTCTCGCTCTCTTTCTCTGTCTCGCTCTCTGTCTCGCTCTCGGTCTCGCTCTCTGTCTCGCTCTCTGTCTCGCTCTCGCTCTCTGTCTCGCTCTCTGTCTCGCTCTCGCTCTCTGTCTCGCTCTCTGTCTCGCTCTCGCTCTCTGTCTCGCTCACTGTCTCTGTCTCGATCTCTGTCACTCTCTCGCTCTCTGTCTTGCTCTCTGTCTCGCTCTCTGTCTCGCTCTCTGTCTCGCTCCCTGTCTCGCTCTGTCTCGCTCTCTGTCTCGCTCTCTGTCTCGCTTCCTCTCTCGCTCTGTCTCGCTCTCTGTCTCGCTCTCTGTCTCGCCTTCGCTCTCTGTCTCGCTCTCTGTCTCGCTCTCGCTCTCTGTCTCGCTCTCTGTCTCTGTCTCGCTCTCTGTCTCTGTCTCGATCCCTGTCACTCTCTCGCTCTCTGTCTCGCTCTCTGTGTCGATCTCTGTCTCGCTCTCGCTCTTTGTCTCGCTCTCTGTCTCTGTCTCGCTCTCTGTCTCTGTCTCGCTCTCTGTGTCTGTCTCGATCTCTGTCACTCTCTCGCTCTCTGTCTCTGTCTCGCTCTCTGTCTCTGTCTCGATCTCTGTCACTCTGTCACTCTCTGTCTCGCTCTCTGTCTTGCTCTCGAACCTCTTTCCCAGAGTTTGTCTTCACTGGAGGTCTATGCTGTCGTCTAATCCTTTACATTTGACCTTCTCCATCTTCCTCCCCCATACATGTTTAGACACATACACACCGTCACCGACACACACCAGTCCAGTCTGTATTCTTCTCTGGACCTGCTTTTCATTATAGTGATAAAGTATTTAAAAAGCATCATTTTACTGGGAACAAACCAGAATTTGCTTCTCTGTCCCTATGTGCTCAGCAGCCCAACCATGGGAATAGTGTCCTGCTTCTCATCCAGATCTACTCTGAAACAGATCTACTCTGCCCATTTATGCAACTAAAGAATATTGCTGATCACCAAAAACATTTGTAACAATCTATGATCACTGGGGCATCTTAAAAAAGGCTATACAGAACGTCTTCCTCTGGTGGTGCTCTTGAGTCAACAGGGGTCCCCTTAACTGGACAGACATTATGGTCCTGAAATTACCTCATTAAACCAAACGGGCCCAACCTCCCCACCCCCATGAGCAAGATAATATATTGTTTTCCTAAAACTACACTTTTTGTGGGGTTGTATGAGATAAGAAATGGATTAATGTGTGGGAACCTTACAGAAAACATTAAAGCAAAAAATGGGACATACATTTAGGATATCTAATTGCTAATATTTATCTTGTACAAACGAATAATATGATTTCCCTCTATGATCAGTCCTAGTGAAATTCCTCGGTGTAATGCTTGTACAAGATCAGTTGATTCCAAACCCTAACGTTTATTTGTATTTTTTATGAAATTGCACATTTTGTCTTGGGAGGGGTGTCCTTTTATTTTACAAACATGAATGTTATCTGGCAGGGCCTTGTACTGGAAAACGCACATGGGGTGTGCTGCAAATGAACTAAGAAACAATGGTTAATGTGTTCATTACTCTGGCTGATATCAGAGAAATAGGCTCCAATCTGGTAAGAAAAAGACAGATAAGATAGGATTCACGCTGGGCTGGATTCTCTATCCAGGAGTGCACATGGCAACATTCTGTGGCAATTTAAGAAACCAGTACTTTATTTATTTAAGAGGAGCCCCGGAAGCTCTTTAGAACAACATGTTGATTTGCTTGTTTAAAGACGCTAATTGTTGGGATTTGAAATCAAGTGCCTGCGGATGATATGGAAACGTTAATCAAACAGCAAGAGATCCAGAAACACTGAATCACTATGAGACAAATATTTGATAGACAGCGGTAAAAGCTGTCCTGGAGGGTGGGGGTTGTACTTTAAAGCTGTCAGTTAGCTCTGGAAACCAGGTTCCATCCTGTAGTCTGTACTGTTAAAATGTCAGAAACGTGTCTCGTGATCCCATCTGGTCTCCTCTTAGCAGCTGATCGGTCACCCAACAGGAGCGCTTTTTTCCTGATTGGTCAAGAGTGAGTTTGATGGCATAAATAAAACTTCAATGACATGTTGGTTATACAGTTGAAGTCAGATGTTTACATCCACTTAGGTTGGAGTCATTAAAACTCATTTTTCAACCACTCCACAAATTTCTTGTTAACAAACTACAGTTTTGGCTAGACGGTTAGGACATCTAGTTTGTGCATGACACAAGTACTTTTTCCAACAATTGTTTACAGACAGATTATTTCACTGATAATTCACTGTATCACAATTCCAATGGGTCAGAAGATTACATACACTAAGTTAACTGTGCTTGGGAAATTCCAGACAATGATGTCATGCCTTTAGAAACTTCTGATAATTGGCATAATATGAGTCAATTGGAGGTGTACCTGTGGATTTAAAGTCGTGGCCAAAAGTTTTGAGAATGACACAAATATAAATTTTCACAAAGTCTGCTGCCTCAGTTTGTATGATGGCAATTTGCATATACTCCAGAATGTTATGAAGAGTGATCAGATTAATTGCAATTAATTGCAAAGTCCCTCTTTGCCATGCAAAATGTACTGAATCCCCCAAAAAAACATTTCCACTGCATTTCAGCCCTGCCACAAAGGACCAGCTGACATCATGTCAGTGATTCTCTCGTTAACACAGGTGTGAGTGTTGACGAGGACAAGACTGGAGATCACTCTGTCATGCTGATTGAGTTCAAATAACAGACTGTAAGCTTCAAAAGGAGGGTGTTGCTTGGAATCATTGTTCTTCTTCTGTCAACTATGGTTAACTACTAGGAAACATGTGCCGTCATCATTGCTTTGCACAAAAAAGGCTTCACAGGCAAGGATATTGCTGCCAGTAAGATTGTACCTAAATCAACCATTTATCGGATCATCAAGAACTTCAAGGAGAGCGGTTCAATTGTTGTGAAGAAGGCTTCGGGGCGCCCAAGAAAGTCCAGCAAGCGCCAGGACCGTCTCCTAAAGTTGATAAAACTGCGGGATTGGAGCACCACCAGTACAGAGCTTGCTCAGGAATGTCAGCAGGCAGGTGTGAGTGCATCTGCACGCACAGTGAGGCGAAGACTTTTGGAGGATGGCCTGGTGTCAAGAAGGGCGGCAAAGGAGCCACTTCTCTCCAGGAAAAACATCAGGGACAGACTGATATTCTGCAAAAGGTACAGGGATTGGACTGCTGAGGATGGGGGTAAAGTCATTTTCTCTGATGAATCCCCTTTCCGATTGTTTGTGGCATCCGGAAGAAAGCTTGTCCGGAGAAGACAAGGTGAGCGCTACCATCATTTCTGTGTCATGCCAACAGTAAAGCATCCTGAGACCATTCATGTGTGGGGTTGCTTCTCAGCCAAGGGAAGGGGCTCACTCACAATTTTCCCTAAGAACACAGCCATGAATAAAGAATGGTACCAACACATCCTCCGAGAGCAACTTCTCCCAACCATCCAGGAACAGTTTGGTGATGAACAATGCCTTTGCCAGCATGATGGAGCACCTTGCCATAAGGCAAAAGTGATAACTATGTGGCTCTGGGAACATTTTGGGTCCATGGCCAGGAATCTCCCCAGACCTTAATCCCATTGAGAACTTGTGGTCAATCCTCAAGAGGCGGGTGGACAAACAAAAACCAACAAATTCTGACAATCTCCAAGCATTGATTATGCAAGAATGGGCTGCCATCAGTGGCCCAGAAGTTAATTGACAGCATGCTAGTGCGGATTGCAGAGGTCTTGAAAAATAAGTGTCAACACTGCAAATATTAACTCTTTGCATCAACTTCATGTAATTGTCAATAAAAGCCTTTGACACTATGAAATGCTTGTAATTATACTCCAGTAGTCCATAGTAACATCTGACAAAAATATATAAATACACTGAGGCAGCAGACTTTGTGAAAATTCATATTTGTTTCATTCTCAAAACTTTTGGCCACGACTGTATTTCAAGGCCTATCTTCAAGCTCGGTGCCTCTTTGCTTGACATCATGGGAAGATCAAAAGAAATCAGCCAAGACCTCTACAAGTCTGGTTCATCCTGTACAAACAATAGTACGCAAGTATAAACACCACGGGACCACACAGCCATCCTACCGCTCAGAAAGGAGAAGTGCTCTGTCTCCTAGAGATGAACGTACTTTGGTGCGAAAAGCGCAAATCAATCCCAGAACAACAGCAAATTACCTTGTGAAGATGCTGGAGGAAACAGATACAAAAGTATCTATATCCTCAATAAAGTGAGTCCTATATCGACATAACCTGAAACGCCGCTCAGCAAGGAAGAAGCCACTGCTCCAAATCCGCCATAAAAAAAGCCAGACTATGGTTTGCAACTGCACATGGGGACAAAGAGTGTACTTTTTGGAGAAATGTCCACTGGTCTGATGAAAAAAAATAGAACAGTTATGTTTGGAGGAAAAAGGGGGAGGCTTGCAAGCTGAAGAACACCATCCCAACCATGAAGCATAAGGGTGGCAGCATAATGTTGTGGGGGAGCTTTGCTGCAGGAGGGACTGGTGCACTTCACAAAATAGATGGCATCATGAGGCAGGAAAATTATGTGGATATATTGAAGCAACATCTCAAGACATCAGTTAAAGTTACAGCTTGGTCGCAAATGGGTCTTCCAAATGGACAATGACCCCAAGCAAGTTGTGGCAAAATGGCTTAAGGACAACAAAGTCAAGGTATTGAAGTGGCCATCACAAAGCCCTGACCTCAATCCTATAGAAAATGTGTGTGCGATCAAGGAGGCCTACAAACCTGACTCAGTTACACCAGCTCTGTCAGGAGGAATGGGCCAAAATTCACCCAACTTATTTTGGGATGCTTGTGGGAAGGCTACCCGAAACATTTGACCCAAGTTAAACAATTTAAAGGCAATGCTACCAAATACTAATTGAGTGTATGTAAACTTCTGATCCACTGGGAATGTGATGAAAGAAATAAAAGCTGAAATAAATCATTCTCTCTACTATTATTCTGACATTTCACATTCTTAAAATAAAGTGGTGATCCTAACTGACCTAAAACAGGGAATTTTTACTAGGATTAAATGTCAGGAATTGTGAAAAACTGAGTTTAAATCTATTTGGCTAAGTTATATGTAAACTTCCAACTGTACCACTAACTTCAATTGTACCACTAACTGATAAGAACATTCGCTTGATGGCAGAAATGTAAAGCTTCATGATGCTTGATGGGAAATAACATTTGACATAGGTTAATGTGTAAAGTCTGCATAAAAATTGTACAATTCCATATGCATTTCTATAACTTGTTTCACCCCAATAAAAAAGTGATAGGACTCACAGGAAGCTTGTAGGGAAGACCTCAATGTCATAGATAAAAGGAATTGCCTATAGTGGTGTGATACACACTGCACTGTACATTTTTCTGCATTCCCCTGAGAGGTAGCAGCATTGTGGGATGTTCCCCTCTTTGATTTGAAGGAGATTGCAGAACTCATCAGTCTGTAAAAATGTCATCCTGTAAAGGTATTCCTTCAGCTTTTGTCAGTTTCTCCTTCTGAACCAAAGAAAACGAGAAGCTTGTAGGTATTACTGACTTTGAAAAGGTGTTCTGATTATCCTTGCAGGTAATCCATATAGACATTTTATTCACATAAAAATCCTTAAAGGGAGGTACACCCAAATTACAAACAAATGTATTCTGTTTGCTTTACCCTGTAAGCAGTCTATGGACAAGATATGACAGCAATCCATACTTTGGTCTTGTTTAGCAGGCCACTGTCTAGTGTCTCTAAATGCTGCATTTGTATGGATTGTTGTCATATGGTGATTTTGTAATTTGGGTGAACTATCCCTTCAAAGAAGAGAACACAGTAGTTCTTGAGTTGAGAGAGATGCTCTGTTGTCTTCTTTCAATTCTGGCCCATCTGATAGCACCTCAAAGGGACGATGAAAGAATCCCGTTTCTCCATTTCCAAAACATACATTAGTATAAATTCAACATAAATCATTTTAAAGGACACTGGGCTCATGGACAATTATTACAGGTATTTTTTTTTTACAATCCTAAGAATTCAGATAATCATCCGTGTGATATGGTCACAAATCGTAAGTTACTGTTGGCTCTACTTTTGCCTGTCATCTGAAAATGAGTAGATTTCTCGACAAAGTGGAGCTCCTTATTTGAACATTCTTAATTTCTATGATACAATTAATTTTTTCTCTATGTCAGAGCAATCTATTTTATTATTTTATTTTACCATTATTTTACCAGGTTGGTGTCATTGAGATTGACAATCTATTTTACAAGAGAGACTTGGCCAAAATAGCGGCACACAAAGTTGCAGACACATTTAAAATAGAAGCACTGCAATTTAAAAAAACAACAAAATCAATTTACACATTGAGTAGCAAGATGGTTTGGGGAAGTATGGTGCAACTAGGGGTCAAAACATTGGGTGTAGTGAATTCGGGTGTAGTGAATTCCTTGTGTTTCTAGCTCCAACTGCAGTAATATCTAACAATACACACAATCTAAAGTAAAGGAATGAAATTTAGAATATGTAAAGATTAGGACGAGCAATGGCCGAGCGGCATAGACTAAGATACAGTAGGATAGAATACAGTATATACAGTGGGGCAAAAAAGTATTTAGTCAGCCACCAATTGTGAAAGTTCTCCCACTTAAAAAGATGAGAGAGGCCTGTAATTTTCATCATAGGTACACTTCAACTATGAAAGACAAAATGAGAAAAAAAAATCCAGAAAATCACATTGTAGGATTTTTAATGAATTTATTTGCAAATTGTGGTGGAAAATAAGTATTTGGTCAATAACAAAAGTTTATCTCAATACTTTGTTATATACTCTTTGTTGGCAATGACAGAGGTCAAACGTTTTCTGTAAGTCTTCACAAGGTTTTCACACACTGTTGCTGGTATTTTGGCCCATTCCTGCATGCAGATCTCCTCTAGAGCAGTGATGTTTTGGGGCTGTTGCTAGGCAACACGGACTTTCAACTCCCTTCAAAGATTTTCTATGGGGTTGAGATCTGGAGACTGGCTAGGCCACTCCAGCACATTGAAATGCTTCTTATGAAGCCACTCCTTCGTTGCCCGGTGGTGTGTTTGGGATCATTGTCATGCTGAAAGACCCAGCCACGTTTCATCTTCAATGCCCTTGCTGATGGAAGGAGGTTTTCACTCAAAATCTCACGATACATGGCCCTATTCATTTTTTCCTTTACACAGATCAGTCATCCTGGTTCCTTTGCAGAAAAACAGCCCCAAAGCATGATGTTTCCACCCCCATGCTTCACAGTAGGTATGGTGTTCTTTGGATGCAACTCAGCATTCTTTGTCCTCCAAACAAGACGAGTTGAGTTTACCAAAAAGTTATATTTTGGTTTCATCTGACCATATGACATTCTCCCAATCTTCTTCTGGATCATCCAAATGCTCTCTAGCAAACTTCAGACGGCCATGGACATGTACTGGCTTAAGCAGGCGGACACGTCTGGCACTGCAGGATTTGAGTCCCTGGTGGCGTAGTGTGTTACTGATGGTAGACTTTGTTACTTTGGTCCCAGCTCTCTGCAGGTCATTCACTAGGTCCCCCCGTGTGGTTCTGGGATTTTTGCTCACCGTTCTTGTGATCATTTTGACCCCACGGGGTGAGATCTTGCGTGGAGCCCCAGATCGAGGGAGATTATCAGTGGTCTTGTATGTCTTCCATTTCCTAATAATTGCTCCAACTGTTGATTTCTTCAAACCAAGCTGCTTACCTATTGCAGATTCAGTCTTCCCAGCCTGGTGCAGGTCTACAATTTTGTTTCTGGTGTCCTTTGACAGCTCTTTGGTCTTGGCCATAGTGGAGTTTGGAGTGTGACTGTTTGAGGTTGTGGACAGGTGTCTTTTATACTGCTAACAATTTCAAACAGGTGCCATTAATACAGGTAACGAGTGGAGGACAGAGGAGCCTCTTAAAACCTCTTCGATATAGGGGGCGCTATTTTAATTTTTGGATGAAAAACGTTCCCGTTTTAAACATGATATTTTGTCACTAAAAGATGCTCGACTATGCATATAATTGACAGCTTTGGAAAGAAAACACTCTGATGTTTCCAAAACTGCAAAGATATTGTCTGTGAGTGCCACAGAACTGATGTTACAGGCGAAACCCAGATAAAAATCCAATCAGGAAGTGCCGCATTTTTTGAAACCGCCTCATGCCAATGACTCCTTATATGGCTGTGAATGAGCTACGAATGAGCTTATGTTCCCCAAGGTGTCTACAGCATTGTGACGTCTTTTTAGGCATTTCCCTTGAAGAATGGCTGTAAGGGACCATATATGGCATGTGGTCACATGATGTCTCCCGCAGAAAACCTTGCGTAAAATACTGAGGTAGCCATTTTTCCAATCGCTTCTTATGAGAAACCAACTGCCTCGATGGATATATTATCGAATACATATGTTAAAAACACCTTGAGGATGGATCCTAAACAACGTTTGTCGTGTTTCTGTCGATATTATGGAGCAAATTTTGAAAACAGTTTGGCGTTATAGTTTAAGTATTTTTCGGTCGATTTCTCAGCCAAGCAGGATGAACAAACGGGAGCTATTTCGCCTACAAAAATAATATTTTTGGAAAAAAGGAACATTTGCTATCTAACTGGGAGTCTCCTGAGTGAAAGTGTCATGTTGTGTCTTGTCTCTGTCCTTTCCCTTCACCCTGTCTCCCTCTGCTGGTCGTTGTTAGGTTACCTTTTCTCCCCCTCTTTCCCCCAGCTGTGCCTTGTCTCCTCCTAACCACCTCGTCACCCCTTTTCCCACCTGTTCCCTTTTTCCCTCTGATTAGGTCCCTATATCTCTCTCTGTTCCTGCTCCTGTCCTTGTCGGATTCTTGTTTGTTGTGTTTCATGCCTGAACCAGACTGTCGTCATGTTTGCTGTAACCTTGTCTTGTCCTGTCGGAATCTGCCGGTCCGTCTGAGCCTACCTATGTTTGGTAATTAAAGAAGCTCTGTTTAAGTTAATTCGCTTTTGGGTCCTCATTCACGCACCGTAACAGAAGAATCCGACCAAGAATGGACCCAGCGACTTCGGATCCTCTCCACTCAGCCGTCGGGATCCAGGGAACGATGCTAGGCAGACACGAGCAGGAATTGTCTGCTGCTCGACATGCCGTTGAGACCCTGGCCACCCAAGTCTCCAACCTCACAGAACAGGTTCACCATCTCCGCCTCGATCCACCGGCCACTTCCAGGGCTTTCGAATCTCCGGAGCCCAGAATCAATAACCCGCCGTGTTACTCTGGGGAGCCCACTGAATGCCGCTCGTTCCTCACCCAGTGTGATATTGTGTTTTCTCTCCAGCCCTACACTTTCTCCAGGAGCACTGCTCGTGTCGCCTACGTCATATCTCTCCTTATTGGACGGGCTCGTGAGTGGGGCACGGCAATCTGGGAGGCAAGGGCTGAGTGTACTAACCAGTATCAGGACTTTAAGGAGGAGATGATACGGGTTTTTGATCGATCTGTTTTTGGGGAGGAGGCTTCCAGGGCCCTGTCTTCCCTATGTCAAGGTAATCGATCCATAACAGACTACTCTATTGAGTTTCGCACTCTTGCTGCCTCCAGTGGCTGGAACGAGCCGGCTTTGCTCGCTCGTTTTCTGGAGGGTCTCCGCGCAGAGGTAAAGGATGAGATTCTCTCCCGGGAGGTTCCTTCCAGCGTGGATTCCTTGATTGAACTCGCTATTCGCATTGAGCGACGGGTTGATCTTCGTCACCGAGCTCGTGGAAAGGAGCTCGCGTTCTCCGTTGCCCCCCTCTCCGCATCACTACCATCTTCCTCTGCCGGCTCGGGTGCTGAGCCCATGCAGCTGGGAGGTATCCGCATCTCGACTAAGGAGAGGGAACGGAGAATCACCAACCGCCTCTGTCTCTATTGCGGTTCCGCTGGTCATTTTGTCACTTCATGTCCAGTAAAAGGCCAGAGCTCATCAGTAAGCGGAGGGCTACTGGTGAGTGCTACTACTCCTGTCTCTCCTTCAAGATCCTGCACTACCTTGTCGGTCCATCTACGCTGGACCGGTTCGTCAGCTTCCTGCAGTGCCTTAATAGACTCTGGGGCGGAGGGCTGTTTTATGGACGAGACCTGGGCTCGGGAACATGACATTCCTCTCAGACAGTTAAAGGAGCCCACGGCCTTGTTCGCCCTGGATGGTAGTCCTCTCCCCAGGATTCAGCGTGAGACGCTACCTTTAACCCTCACTGTTTCTGGTAATCATAGTGAAACCATTTCTTTTTTAATTTTTCGTTCACCTTTTACACCTGTTGTTTTGGGCCATCCCTGGCTAGTTTGTCATAATCCTTCCATTAATTGGTCTAGTAATTCTATCCTCTCCTGGAACGTCTCTTGTCATGTGAAATGTTTAATGTCTGCTATCCCTCCTGTTTCCTCTGTCTCTTCTTCACAGGAGGAGCCTGGTGATTTGACAGGGGTGCCGGAGGAATATCACGATCTGCGCACGGTGTTCAGTCGGTCCAGGGCCACCTCTCTTCCTCCACACCGGTCGTATGATTGTAGTATTGATCTCCTTCCGGGAACCACCCCCCCCCCCGGGGTAGACTATACTCTCTGTCGGCTCCCGAACGTAAGGCTCTCGAAGATTATTTGTCTGTAGCTCTTGACGCCGGTACCATAGTCCCCTCCTCCTCTCCCGCCGGAGCGGGGTTTTTTTTTGTCAAGAAGAAGGACGGGTCTCTGCGCCCCTGCATAGATTATCGAGGGCTGAATGACATAACAGTGAAGAATCGTTATCCGCTTCCTCTTATGTCTTCAGCCTTCGAGATCCTGCAGGGAGCCAGGTTTTTCACTAAGTTGGACCTTCGTAACGCTTACCATCTCGTGCGCATCAGGGAGGGGGACGAGTGGAAGACGGCGTTTAACACTCCGTTAGGGCACTTTGAATACCGGGTTCTTCCTTTCGGCCTCGCTAACGCTCCAGCTGTCTTTCAGGCATTAGTCAATGATGTCCTGAGAGACATGCTGAACATCTTTGTTTTCGTTTACCTTGACGATATCCTGATTTTTTCACCGTCACTCCAGATTCATGTTCAGCACGTTCGACGTGTCCTCCAGCGCCTTTTAGAGAATTGTCTTTTTGTGAAGGCTGAGAAGTGCACTTTTCATGCCTCCTCCGTCACATTTCTCGGTTCTGTTATTTCCGCTGAAGGCATTAAGATGGATCCCGCTAAGGTCCAAGCTGTCATTGATTGGCCCGTCCCTAAGTCACGCGTCGAGCTGCAGCGCTTTCTCGGCTTCGCGAACTTCTATCGTCGTTTCATCCGTAATTTCGGTCAGGTGGCAGCTCCTCTCACAGCCCTTACTTCTGTCAAGACGTGCTTTAAGTGGTCCGTTTCCGCCCAGGGAGCTTTTGATCTCCTCAAGAATCGTTTTACATCCGCTCCTATCCTTGTTACACCTGACGTCTCTAGACAGTTCGTTGTCGAGGTTGACGCGTCAGAGGTGGGCGTGGGAGCCATTCTTTCTCAGCGCTCCCTCTCTGACGACAAGGTCCACCCATGCGCGTATTTTTCTCATCGCCTGTCGCCGTCGGAACGTAACTATGATGTGGGTAACCGCGAACTGCTCGCCATCCGGTTAGCCCTAGGCGAATGGCGACAGTGGTTGGAGGGGGCGACCGTTCCTTTTGTCGTTTGGACTGACCATAGGAACCTTGAGTACATCCGTTCTGCCAAACGACTTAATGCGCGTCAGGCGCGTTGGGCGCTGTTTTTCGCTCGTTTTGAGTTCGTGATTTCTTATCGTCCGGGCTCTAAGAACACCAAGCCTGATGCTTTGTCTCGTCTCTTCAGTTCTTCAGTAGCCTCCACTGACCCCGAGGGGATTCTCCCTGAGGGGCGTGTTGTCGGGTTGACTGTCTGGGGAATTGAGAGGCAGGTAAAGCAAGCGCTCACTCACACTCCGTCGCCGCGCGCTTGTCCTAGGAACCTTCTTTTCGTTCCCGTTCCTACTCGTCTGGCCGTTCTTCAGTGGGCTCACTCTGCCAAGTTAGCCGGCCACCCTGGCGTTCGGGGTACGCTTGCTTCCATTCGCCAGCGTTTTTGGTGGCCCACCCGGGAGCATGACACGCGTCGTTTCGTGGCTGCTTGTTCGGTCTGCGCGCAGACTAAGTCCGGTAACTCTCCTCCTGCCGGCCGTCTCAGGCCGCTTCCTATTCCCTCTCGACCGTGGTCTCACATCGCCTTAGATTTTGTCACCGGACTGCCTTCGTCAGCGGGGAAGACTGTTATTCTTACGGTTGTCGATAGGTTCTCTAAGGCGGCTCATTTCATTCCCCTTGCTAAGCTTCCTTCTGCTAAAGAGACGGCACAAATCATCATCGAGAATGTTTTCAGAATTCATGGCCTTCCGTCAGACGTCGTTTCGGACAGAGGTCCGCAATTCACGTCTCAATTTTGGAGGGAGTTTTGCCGTTTGATTGGGGCTTCCGTCAGTCTCTCTTCCGGCTTTCACCCCCAGTCTAACGGTCAAGCAGAACGGGCCAATCAGACTATTGGTCGCATCTTACGCAGTCTTTCTTTTCGCAACCCTGCGTCTTGGTCAGAACAGCTCCCCTGGGCAGAATACGCCCACAACTCGCTTCCTTCGTCTGCGACCGGGCTATCTCCTTTTCAGAGTAGCCTCGGGTACCAGCCTCCGCTGTTCTCATCTCAGTTCGCCGAGTCCAGCGTCCCCTCCGCTCAGGCTTTTGTCCAACGTTGCGAGCGCACCTGGAAGAGGGTCAGGTCTGCACTTTGCCGTTATAGGACGCAGACTGTGAGGGCTGCTAATAAGCGTAGAACTAAGAGTCCTAGATATTGTCGCGGTCAGAGAGTTTGGCTCTCCACTCAGAACCTTCCCCTTAAGACGGCTTCTCGCAAGTTGACCCCGCGGTTCATTGGTCCGTTCCGTATTTCTCGGGTCATTAATCCTGTCGCAGTTCGACTTCTTCTTCCGCGATACCTTCGTCGCGTCCACCCGGTCTTCCATGTCTCCTGCATCAAGCCCGTCCTTCGCGCCCCCGCTCGTCTTCCCCCCCCCCCCCCCATCCTTGTCGAGGGCGCACCCATCTACAGGGTCCGTAGAATTTTGGACATGCGTCCTCTGGGCCGTGGTCACCAGTACCTCGTAGATTGGGAGGGGTACGGTCCTGAGGAGAGGAGTTGGGTTCCCTCTCGGGACGTGCTGGACCGTGCGCTGATCGAGGATTTCCTCCGTTGCCGCCAGGTTTCCTCCTCGAGTGCGCCAGGAGGCGCTCGGTGAGTGGGGGGGTACTGTCATGTTGTGTCTTGTCTCTGTCCTTTCCCTTCACCCTGTCTCCCTCTGCTGGTCGTTGTTAGGTTACCTTTTCTCCCCCTCTTTCCCCCAGCTGTGCCTTGTCTCCTCCTAACCACCTCGTCACCCCTTTTCCCACCTGTTCCCTTTTTCCCTCTGATTAGGTCCCTATATCTCTCTCTGTTCCTGCTCCTGTCCTTGTCGGATTCTTGTTTGTTGTGTTTCATGCCTGAACCAGACTGTCGTCATGTTTGCTGTAACCTTGTCTTGTCCTGTCGGAATCTGCCGGTCCGTCTGAGCCTACCTATGTTTGGTAATTAAAGAAGCTCTGTTTAAGTTAATTCGCTTTTGGGTCCTCATTCACGCACCGTAACAGAAAGCATCTGAAATTCTTCAAAGGTAAATTATTTAATTTGGTTGCTTTTCTTATTTTCGTGAAAATGTTGCCTGCTGCCAGCAGAGCCTAGCATAGCATTATGCCATGATAAACTTACACAAATGCTTATCTAGCGTTGGCTGTAACGCATATTTTGAAAATCTGAGATGACAGTGTTGTTAACAAAAGGCTAAGCTTGTGTTTGAATATATTTATTTCATTTAATTTGCGATTTTCATGAATAGGAAAAGTTGCGTTATGGTAATGCGCTTGAGGCTATGATTACGCTCCCGGATGTGGGATTGCTAGTCGCAAGAAGTTTTAAATAAGAAGTTACAGGTCTGGGAGAGCCAGAAATCTTGCTTGTTTGTAGGTGACCAAATACTTATTTTCCACCATAATTTGCAAATAAATTAATAAAAAATCCTATAATGTGATTTTCTGGATTTTTTTTCTCATTTTGTCTGTCATAGTTGAAGTGTACCTATGATGAAAATTACAGGCCTCTCTCATCTTTTTAAGTGGGAGAACTGTATATCTAACGAAGATTCGTTTTTTTGTCAAAAACAACAAACCAAGTGTTTCCAGCGTACAGCGTTCAGCTGCGCACTCTGTATATGAGTATATGGTTAATGTGTGCACCCATGAGTGCTGTACAGCAACGCTGTACCCCATTATTATGGGGTACAGCGTGAAAACATATTTTTAGAAATGTATTTAAAATTAAATACAGAAATATCTAATTTACATAAGTATTCACACCCCTGAGTCAATACTTTGGGAGTCTTTCTGGGTAAGTCTCTAAGAGCTTTCCACACCTGGATTGTGCAACATTTGCCCATTATTTAAGCTATGTCTAATTAGTCGTTGATCATTACTAGATTTTCAAGTAGATTTAAGTCAAAACTTTAACTCGGCCACTCAGGAACATTCACTGTCTTCTTAGTTAGCAACTCCCGTGTAGATTTGGCCTTGTGTTTTAGGTTATTGTACTGCTGAAAGTTGAATTAATCTCAGTGTCTGGTGGAAAGCAGACTGAACCAGGTTTTCCTCTAACATTTTGCCTGTGCTTAGTTACATTTCTTTTTTTTATACTGAAAAAGTCCCCAGTCCTTAACAATTACAAGCATACCCATAACATGATGCAGCTACCACTATACTTGAAAATATGGAGAATGTTACTCATGAATGTGTTGTATTGGATTTGCCAACACACAAGACTTTGTATTTAGGACCAAAAGTTAATTGCTTTGCCACATTTTTTTCAGTATTACTTAAGTTCCTTGTTGCAAACAGTATACATGTATTCTGTACAAGCTTCCTTCTTTTCACTCTGTCAATTAGGTTAGAATTGTGGAATAACTACGAAGTTGTTGATCCATCCTCAGTTTTCTCCTATCACAGCCATTAAAATCTGTAACTGTTTTAGTCACCATTGGCCTCTTGGTGAAATCCCTGAGCAGTTTCCTTTTTCTGGCAACTGAGTTGGGCAGGACGCCTGTATCTTTGTAGTGACTGGGTGTATTGATACACCATCCAAAGTGTAATTAATAACTTCACCATGCTTCTTTGTGAGGTATTGGAAAACCTCCCTGATCTTTGTGGTTGAATCTGTGTTTGAAATTCACTGCTCGACTGAGGGAAGTTACAGATAATTGTATGTGTGGGGTACGGAGACAAAAAAATAATGTTTAACACTACTGTGGCACACAGTGAGTCCATGCAACTTATTGTGACTCGTTGAGCAACATTTTACTCCTGAACTTAGTTAAGCTTGCCATAACAACATATTTGAATACTTATTGACTCAAGACAATAAGTATTCCATTCGTAAACTTTTCAAAAAAACATTTCCACTTTGACATTATGGAGTATTGTGTATAAGCCAGTGACAAAAACATATACATGTAAATGTAAATGTAGGCTGTAACACAACAAACTTGTGGAAGGGGTGTGAATACTTTCTGAAGACACTGTACTTAAACAAGTATTGGAAATGCATTGTTTTGGTATTATGGTGTTGCAATGTGAACAAACACATTTCCACTAACTCTGGATTCAGCAATGTCAGGTTGCCCCTTTAGAGGTATGCAATACTGATAATATCAGTACTTCTGTAATAGGAGACTTCAGAAACATCTAAATGTCTCACTTCTGAAAATTTCATTAGATATCACTATACAGTGCCTTGCGAAAGTATTCGGCCCCCTTGAACTTTGCGACCTTTTGCCACATTTCAGGCTTCAAACATAAAGATATAAAACTGTATTTTTTTGTGAAGAATCAACAACAAGTGGGACACAATCATGAAGTGGAACGACATTTATTGGATATTTCAAACTTTTTTAACAAATCAAAAACTGAAAAATTGGCCGTGCAAAATTATTCAGCCCCCTTAAGTTAATACTTTGTAGCGCCACCTTTTGCTGCGATTACAGCTGTAAGTCGCTTGGGGTATGTCTCTATCAGTTTTGCACATCGAGAGACTGACATTTTTTCCCATTCCTCCTTGCAAAACAGCTCGAGCTCAGTGAGGTTGGATGGAGAGCATTTGTGAACAGCAGTTTTCAGTTCTTTCCACAGATTCTCGATTGGATTCAGGTCTGGACTTTGACTTGGCCATTCTAACACCTGGATATGTTTATTTTTGAACCATTCCATTGTAGATTTTGCTTTATGTTTTGGATCATTGTCTTGTTGGAAGACAAATCTCCGTCCCAGTCTCAGGTCTTTTGCAGACTCCATCAGGTTTTCTTCCAGAATGGTCCTGTATTTGGCTCCATCCATCTTCCAATCAATTTTAACCATCTTCCCTGTCCCTGCTGAAGAAAAGCAGGCCCAAACCATGATGCTGCCACCACCATGTTTGACAGTGGGGATGGTGTGTTGCTTTTACACCAAACATAACGTTTTGCATTGTTGCCAAAAAGTTCAATTTTGGTTTCATCTGACCAGAGCACCTTCTTCCACGTTTGGTGTGTCTCCCAGGTGGCTTGTGGCAAACTTTAACCAATACTTTTTATGGATATCTTTAAGAAATGGCTTTCTTCTTGCCACTCTTCCATAAAGGCCAGATTTGTGCAATATACGACTGATTGTTGTCCTATGGACAGAGTCTCCCACCTCAGCTGTAGATCTCTGCAGTTCATCCAGAGTGATCATGGGCCTCTTGGCTGCATCTCTGATCAGTCTTCTCCTTGTATGAGCTGAAAGTTTAGAGGGACGGCCAGGTCTTGGTAGATTTGCAGTGGTCTGATACTCCTTCCATGTCAATATTATCGCTTGCAGAGTGCTCCTTGGGATGTTTAAAGCTTGGGAAATCTTTTTGTATCCAAATCCGGCTTTAAACTTCTTCACAACAGTATCTCGGACCTGCCTGGTGTGTTCCTTGTTCTTCATGATGCTCTCTGCGCTTTTAACGGACCTCTGAGACTATCACAGTGCAGGTGCATTTATACGGAGACTTGATTACACACAGGTGGATTGTATTTATCATCATTAGTCATTTAGGTCAACATTGGATCATTCAGAGATCCTCACTGAACTTCTGGAGAGAGTTTGCTGCACTGAAAGTGAAGGGGCTGAATAATTTTGCACGCCCAATTTTTCAGTTTTTGATTTGTTAAAAAAGTTTGAAATATCCAATAAATGTCGTTCCACTTCATGATTGTGTCCCACTTGTTGTTGATTCTTCACAAAAAAATACAGTTTTATATCTTTATGTTTGAAGCCTGAAATGTGGCAAAAGGTCGCAAAGTTCAAGGGGGCCGAATACTTTGGCAAGGCACTGTATGTGATCATTGCCATGTGCAGTATTTTTCCATGGAGCGACAAAAAGTAAATGTCATATATTGCAGAATAACTATGAAATGACCAATTTGTCGAGTTACCCCACCCTATAGTCAATTTTCTCTCTCATGTCTATAAATGCCACTGATTCATAAGAGCTGAGATCTAAAACGGGAAAATAAATCAGCCTTATCATCACACTCAGACAATCGAAACAGTGAGGATGTCATGAAGCTAGGCCATTTATATTATGGTACCCTCTCAAGTTACTGCCAGTCTGAGGTGAGTCTTTCCCCCCCAGTGGTGATTGTGCAGGTGGAGAGCATTATGAATTGTAAGGCAGATTATGACCCAGCCATTCACAATCCTTAAAGAATGGCGAAGTAAGTTTAGTTTTTTTCAAGCTGCCATCTTATCTTATCTTCTATTGTACCTCTACCTCAGAGGAGGCTGGTGGGGGGGAGCTATAGGAGGGCAGGCTCATTGTAATGGCTGGAATGGAATGAAGTCAAACGTGGTTTCCATATGTTCGATGTGTTTGATACCGGTCCATTAATTCCATTCCAGCCATTATAATGAGCTCATCCTCCCATAGCCCCCCCCCCCCCCCCCCCCCAACAGCCTCCTCTGAGGTACAGCGCCAGTAGAAGATAAGATGGCCGCTTGAAAAAAACTAAACTTACTTCACCAGGTGGTGTCTCTTGTGATTCAGCCAAACGAGCCAAACGAGCTGTATCTAGCTACAAACCAAATGGAAAAAACACGCTGCCGTGAAGCGTTCATCCATGTATATGGGTAAGAGTCTAGCTACATTTTCAGATATTAAACGTTTCTAATTTTGTCAGAAAGTAATTTTCATTGCAATTTAAAGCGTACTGCTAGCTAACGTTAGCTTGCTGGCTCACTAGCTAATGTTATGTGTAGTAATATTATTCGTATCACAGAAATAATTTGCATTGCTGGTTATCGCCTAATGTTAGGTAGCTAGATAATATTGAACCTAGTAGGTAAGCTTTAGCTACCTACAGATTCATACCACAGCATTTCATGCGTAGTGGCTAGCTATGACAATCTGTTTGTACTGTAGCTATGGGTTGGGATTGTGGTTCATTGTTTAGCTAGCTAGCTAGCTACATGTCTAAACAAAAGACTACACTTGGCCAGATGATTACATGACCCATCAAGTTAGTAAATTGTGTCTGGGATTGATTACTGCCATCTATTGTATTTCATGAACATGTGTACAATAGTCTAGACAATAGTGACACATCCACATACAGTAGCTAAATGTGACTGGGGGATGCATTTAGCATTTTTTTTCACATGACCCATCATTTTAGACACGTGTGTCTGGGTAAGCATCATCTAATAATTAGAAAATATAATCTGTTTAAAACACGCTATATCAAATCAAATCAAAGTGTATTTGTCACATGCCCAGGATACAGAAGGTGTAAACGGTAGAGTGAAATGGTTACTTGCATGTTTGCAGAGTAGCAATATCCAGATCAAAATGTGAAGAACAACATGACCTGAACCAAAGAGAGTAGGATATAGGCTAAGAACTAGATAAAGTGTATTTTTACCTGGAGTTAAAACTATTGTAGGCTACTACTTTCACCACTTTTGGTCTTGAAATCTTTGGTTGTTTACTACACTACCTTACTCACTCTGTTTAGCACATGGCTTCACATGTGAATCCTTAAAGAAATGGGTGGGGCTAAGGCTTAAGAGGTGGTGAACGATGCTGAGTAGGTGTAGACAAAGAAGACCTCTCCAGTAGGTGTGACAAAACATTCAAGGGCTATTTTCTCAAAATTGGGGTTACAAGTTTATCAACTTTCAAAGCAGAATTATTTTCCCATTGTTCCTCAACTGCAGTGTATGATATACCATTTTGTAGCGCTGAGTCTATACTTTTATCCAGTGTAAAAAACACTATTCCAAAAGACCGAATCGATGCGGTCAGCCACATATGTAATATTGTTGAGATTTGGGGTTACCAGGCTTTACCAACCAACAAAATGAAAGGAATTTATTTTGAAAAGATGAAATGATCAAATTTATAATGTGAACTTTGACAGATGCTGACCTACACTCCACAACAGTGGTGGGAAAAGTATGAAATTGTCATACTTGAGTAAAAGTAGTGAACATCAGTCAGTAAAATTCTACTTGTGTAAAAGTCTACAAGTATTTGATTTAAATATACTTAAGTATCGAAAGTAAACGTATAAATCATTTAAAATTCCTTATATTAAGCAAAGCAAACGGCACCATTTTCTTGTTTTTACAGGAGCACACTCCAACTCTCAGACATTATTTACAAAAGATGCATTTGTGTTTAGTGAGTCCGCCAGGCCAGAGGCAGTAGGGATGACCACGTAATAGTAAAATAAATCACACTACTCCACAATCCAAACAGAAAACCTGTGATTGATTTGGCAGATCTTGTCTTACTACCAGGGAGAGTTTGAACTGCTAAAATGATCAGTTGAAACAGTCCGACAGGAAGTTATATTGTGAAGGTGTTAACCTTTCACTCCATGTCTCAATCTGTTGCTATGAATGTGTCCTTTGGGTGTGATATAGAGACTCTGCTCTGCTCCCCAGACAGCAATCAAGGCAACAGAAATCCTACCCCCTCCTCCTTCACCTTCTCCTCCACATCCTACCACCATTCAGGCCACTGAAGATTGACTTGGAGTCAGCGCTGTCGGAGTGTGATATGAAATAAGGGCTGTGACTTTGCTGTAAAACAACCAAATCAACCAACCAAATCAACGTAAAAAGACACCAAACAGCATGATGACCACCACATGCAAGAGTTGAAAAAGAATGCAGAATAAAATATATCACTCATGTTCCCACAGGAAAGGTGAAAGGGGTAGTTTATGATTTTCACTTGCTGAATGTCCTGATTTCAGTCAAAATAGAATATTCAAGAACCTTCACCAGGCTTCTCTCCCAGTTCTCATGAGAATCACTTTAGGCAGGGCAAAAAGTCACTCCCTGTGACCTCTCTCCCTTAGGACTGCAACAGCCGCAACATAAGATACAAGACAAACTATGCCAAAAATAAGGATTGTGTAGAAAATAAATAAAGGGCAACGAGGTGCAGTAGACGAAAAATGGTTTCACCAATGAGCTGCATGCTATGGTATATTTGCTGACTACAGTAGAACTGGATGACGTTGTGCACGTTCAAGCTTCAACAAGTTAAACGTTCTATATTCAGAAAATGTGAAAAATGACACATTTTACATTTAGTTGACTGATAAGCATATGCTAATTTGGCTTGCTCTCAAAAGTTTAGACGCATGTGAATGAATCGACACTTCGGAAAACAGTGAAAAGTGCATTTACTTATGTATGTTTCCTAACCTGGGCTGAAACGGGGAGAGACCATACATGGCATCTTTATCCCCAGCGTGGACAGAGCAGATTAGTGGAGCGGAGAGACGGGGTGTTCTAATAGACCTCCCTCAGCTCCCCCCTCCCCCCAACCCTCAGATAAGAGGGGGCAGAACTATTTCACTTTGGCCATTTCTGAAACTCGACCCACTGGAGTGGGATGGGAGGAAAGCATTTCTCTCTTTTTTTGGACATTGAAGATTGAGAGTCATTTGGAGCTGCTCCCTCACTTTTTGTTCTCTCTCTGTCTCTCTCCCCCTCCCTCTCTCTTTCTCTGTGGCTATTTAGGGGTCAATGTTTGTGTCTGTTCACTTACGTAGCACTGGGGCCAGGGAAAGTTTAGAGGAAACAGGGACCTGCGGGGAGAAAATCAGGACTTTATCAAGAATAATAAGAACCAAAGCACAGACAAAATACATCTAAATTAAGAAGAAGAGAACACAAGGGCTTCCTCTCCTTTTTCTGCTTGGAACCATGTGCATCCATACCTCAAGTGAGTGAGTGAAGTGGGGGGGAGGGGGCACTTTTATCACAACACCTCGACACAGGTGCTACTACCTGGGCATTAAGGTGTGGGGAGCACCATGAGGAAAATCCTGTTGGGTTGGGGGCTGATGCTGACGGCTGGGGTAATGGGGGCTAGCGTAGTGGGTGCTAGTGGAGGAGGTGGTAGAGGGCAGAGGCGCAGAGGAGAAAAGCGCAGGGGGCTCCATCGTGTCCAGCACGGCCACTGCAGCTACACCTTCATCCTACCAGAGATGGAGCGCTGTCAGGCCAGCCCGGTCCAATACGGCAGCACCAACATGGTTCAAAGGGACAAACCACCCCCTGCAGAGAGTGACTGGTCTGCACAGAAATTGCAGCACCTGGAGACGGCCATGGAGAACAACACGCAGTGGCTGCAGAAGGTAAGAGCTGATACCTGTACTTTTTATTTTTCCTTTATTTAACTAGGCAAGTCCGTTAAGAACAAATTCTTATTTACAATGACGGCCTACCCCAGCCAACACTGGGCCAATTGTGCACTGAGATGCAGTGCCTTAGACCGCTGGGCCAATCGGGAGCCAAATATATGGTTCTGATATTGTGGGTTTAGAAAGAGGACCAACAGCAAAGCAATGAGCAGTGGTCCTCAGTGAGCAATGGTGAATGTAGACCACACGCAAGTTTCCCTTGTTTAGTTCTTACTTAACTGATCGCATAAAACATTAGCTTCTAACTGGTGTTTTGGCAGTGGTGGAACCAATGGCAAATTGAGCAAATCGAAGTACTTTCTTCCCAGGCGTAATGCAAGACATTATCGCTGGGATATGAAGTAACAACAGGGCTTAGCCTATGTAGAAAGGGTTCAAAAAAATATGAAGTGTATGTTAAGCCTGTGTTAAAATATGTTTAAAATTATTAAAAGACAAAAAAGTGATTGTGATTGTGTTGAATTGTGTTTGGGAAATAAATATAGACATGGTTTTTACAAAGGTAGTGGTAATATTTCACTTAATACAGAAATGTGTAGGCGGCTTAACTTAACCTGTCCCTTGGCTCAACTTACCCCATGCCTGGGGTAAGTTGAGCCAAGAGACCACTTTTGTTGTACAAGCTATGTTTTCAAAACTGTAATGTTTACATGAATTGTGATTATGTTCAGGTATACACAACATCCTGAAATATACAGTGCATTCTAAAGGATGGCGTTCAGGCCATACTCCATTTTAGAATAGGTCTGTACCGTAACAAAATGTGAAAAATGTCAGGGGGTCTGAATACTTATTATATTTCCCTTGATGCTTAACGTAAAAGAGGCTCAACTTACCCCACTCTCCCCTACGGTCTACATTCATCATCATTACAATGCTGCACAAGAGTAACAACGGTAATCAAGCCTGAACAATGTGCACATTTTTTGTTACGGTGTTGTTTTTGAAAATCTCAGGAGAATTACTTTAATGAACCAAATGAACGTTTCATTATTTCCACTATAATTGGCCCTATAAGTAAATTCTAACTGTGCTCAACCAATAGGAAACCGAAATGGGAATTAATTGCTTTGAAATACCTCAGTTCTAATCTATATTCTGGAGCGTGAACACCAGTTCATATTGATTTATTGGGATTATGCTTATGGAGATTCAAAGAACAAATTATGAAAAGAAGAATAAAGTGTGTGTGTGTGTGTGTGTGTGTGTGTGTGTGTGTGTGTGTGTGTGTGTGTGTGTGTGTGTGTGTGTGTGTGTGTGTGTGCGCAAATCGACTGTGTGCGTTGTACCTCCCACTTCGATAAAAACATGCAAAGGGTCAAGTAAAAGAGCTCAAGACTGCCTCACCTCAACAGGAGAGAGGAGGATGACCCTTGACCTTCTGGGTTTACAGAGGTCAGTTTACCATATCAAATCACTGCAGAAAATGTAGGTATTTTACCAAACCTTCAACAACAAAAAAATGTACAGTTGCATTTGACTTTTTCCTACTGAATATTCTAACTCTCTGAATACATCAGTGTTTGTGGAGAATAATATTCAATTGACATGTTTCCTTGTAAACACCAGTAAGTGAGGCAGTTAACAGCAGGTTGTTTAGCTTGCTGCCAAATGACTGACATCAAATGAGGCTCGCATTCAGCCTGGTATGGACAGAGTGGAGTCACCCTTTGATGTGGCAGAGTGCTCTTTCCCTGATAGCCAGCACCAATCACTGGCTACAGAAAGTGTAGATCGGCTCCAAAGAATGGGTAGAGAGAGAATGGAGAAGGCAGAAGCCATTTGAACTTTCAGCTTTTTTTTTATGGCTGTGGTCCAAAGGCTTCTCTGGAAAAGAGCTCTGCCACCATCAAAGACACAGGGATCAGTGATTGTATGTCCTATTTGAAAGAGCTTGAGAAATGGTCTGGCCCCAGGTTGTACTGAGTGAAAATTCTGCCACTTGCCAAGGGGGGGGGGGGGGATCACATTTGGGATGCGCAGGCCTCACAGTTAGAAAATAAATACAAATATTTAACTAGGCAAGTCAGTTAAGAACTCATTCTTCTTTACAATGACGGCCTACCCCGGCCAAACCCGAACGACACTGGGCCAATTGTGCACGGCCCTACAGACGGTTGTGATACAGCCTGGATTCGAACCATCTAGCACTGAGATGCAGTGCCGTTGCGCCACTCGGGATGCCCACCACTTCATATGATTAGGGCTTTCTAGTGACATACTGTAGTGGAACCATAAACTTTCAATATGAACATGGATATGCTTGCTACTTTGCACCTGCTGATTTCTCTGTGCTTCATTATAAATTATAATGCTCTTTAGTGTTGGGCCAGTAACCGAAAGGTTGCTAGATCGAATCCCCGAGCTGAAAATGTACAAATCTGTTGTTCTGCCCCTGAACAAGGCAGTTAACCCACTGTTCCTAGGCCGGCATTGTAAATAAGAATTTATTCTTAACTGACTTGCCTAGTTACTAAAGGTTACATTTTTTTTATGGGACCACACACCATGCTATTTTAGACATTCCCTAATGTTTTCACAAAACAAGACAGTCCTTAATTAACCAGTTGAGCTGACAGTCCTGTTTCGCAATGGCTTTAGTCATCAATCTAGCAAGAGGGCAATATTTCATGAATGTAGTAGTGCCCCCCTCACTAGAAAAATATGACCTTTGGCATTCACCTGGAATTGTTTATTCACACAAATATTCAGACCCCTCGAATTTTTCAACATTTTGTTACGTTGCAGCCTTGTTCTAAAATGTATTGAAATCTTTTTTTCCCTCATCAATCTACACACAATATCCCATAAAATAGATTTTAGTATTTGTTAGCAAATTTATTAAAAATACAAACCTGAAATATCAAGCTTGGCACAACTGTATTTGAGGAGTTACTCCCATCCTTCTCTGTAGATGGGGAGTGTCGCTGCAGAGCTATTTTCAGGTCTCTCCAGAGATTTTAGATCAGGTTCAAGTTTGGGCTCTGGCTGGGCCACTCAAGGATATTCAGAGACTTGTCCTTGAGTGGCCCGAAGCCACTCTTGCGCTGTCTTGGCTGTGTGCTTAGTGTCGTTGTCCTGTCTGAGGTAATGAGCGTTCTGGAGCAGGTTTTCATCAAAGATCTCTCTACTTTGCTCCGTTCATCTTTCCCTCGATCCTGACTAGTCTCCCAGTCCCTGCCGCTGAAAAACATCCACGCAGCATGATGCTGCCACCACCATGTTTCTCCGTAGGGAAACTTGTAAGAAAGCTGGAGGCCACTGTGTTTTTGGGGACCTTTGTACCCTTCCGCAGATCTGTGCATCGACACAATCCTTGGAGCTCTACGGACAATACCTTCGACCCCATGGCTTGCTTTTTGCTCTGACATGCACTGTCAACTGTGGGATCTTATATAGACAGGTGTGTGCCTTTCCAAATCATGTCCAATCAATTGAATTAAACACAGGTGGACCCAATCAAGTTGTAGAAACATCTCAAGGATGATCAATTGAAACAGGATTCACCTGAGCTCAATTTTGAGCCTCATAGCAAAGGGTCTGAATACTTATGTAAATAAGCTATTTCTGTATTTAAACTTTTATACGTTTGAAAAAATGGCTAAAACCCTGTTTTCACTTTGTTATTATGGGGTATTTTGTGTAAATTGATGAGGGGAAAAATTAGATTTAATCCATTTTAGAGTAACGTTGTAACGTAACAAAATGTGGAAAAAGTGAAGGGGTCTGAATACTTTCTGAATGCACTGTAACCAGTTATCTGGTTTAGGAACATCCACTCAAAATATTACACCTTTACTATTTACCAAACACATTAGTGAAAGTCAAAATTTGTTAAATTAATGAATGTCTAAATCAACATTTGGGCCATTTAAATAGTGTGCATCCCTCCTACAGACAATGGTAGAAGGGATATGTAAAGGTCTAGATTTAGTTGTTCTGAGCATGTTCAATGTGTCTACCTCCAACATAATACAAATGTTTGACTTCCACACAAAATTAGTTCTTTATTTATTTTAGGTTTAAGGAAGTGTGTAGTTGCATTCTTTATCTTAGAGCTCTGAAAGTTATGTATTGAGATCCGCCTGCTCGAGACAAATTCAGCAATTGCTTTGCCATGTCTGTGCCACGAAGCAGTCGAGCTGGATAAATGTTTTTCTAAGGACCGCCCCTTTGACGTAAAGTTGCAGTGAAGTGATAGAAATGGATGGAGTGATGCAGCCAACCTTCAGAGGGAGGCAAAAACAAGTTAATTCGACATAGGACATTTACATGGTCCTAGGAAAGTATGGATTGCTGTCTTCTGACTTATAACATTGTGGGAAATCAATCGAAAAAGTAATGTAAACATATACACTACCAGTTAAAAGTTTGGACACACCTACTCCTTCAATGGTTTTTCTTTATTTGTACTATTTTCTACATTGTAGAATAATAGTGAAGACATCCAAATTATGAAATAACACATATGGACACGTTTGTTAAACAAATCTAAATATATGTTATATTTGAGACTCTTCAAAGTAGCCACCCGTTGCCTTGATTACACTTTTCCAAAGGTTTTGAAGGAGTTCCCACATATGCTGAGCACTTGTTGGCTGCTTTTTCTTGACTCTGCGGTCCAATTCTTCCCAAACCATCTCAAATGTGTTGAGGTTGGGTGCTTGTGGAGGCCAGGTCATCTGATGCACCACTCCATCACTCTCCATCTTGGTCAAATAGCCCTTATACAGCCTGGATGTGTGTTGGGTCATTGTCCTGTTGAAAAACAAATTATATTCTCACTAAGCGCAAACCAGATGGGATGGCGTATCGCTGCAGAATACTGTGGTAGCCATGCTGGTTAAGTGTGCCTTGAAATCTAAATAAATCACAGACAGTGTCACCAGCAAAGATGCCCCCACACCATCGTATCTCCTCCTCCATGCTTCACGGTGGGAACCACACATTCGAGATTATCCATGTACCTGCTCTATGTCTCACAAAGACACATCGCATATTTGGATTCATCAGACCAAAGAACAGATTTCCATCGGTCTAATGTCCATTGCTCGTGTTTCTTGGCCCAAGCAAGTCTCTTCTTCTTATTGGTGTCCTTTAGTAGTGCTTTCTTTGCAGCAATTCGACCATTAAGGCCTGATTCATACAGTCTCCTCTAAACAGTTGATGTTGAGATGTGTCTGCTACTTATACTCTGTGAAGCATTTATTTGGGCTGCAATCTGCAGTAAACTCTAATGAACTTATCCTCTGCAGTAGAGGTAACTCTGGGTCTTCCTTTCCTGTGGCGGTCCTCATGAGAGCCAGTTTCATCATAGCGCTTGATGGTTTTTGCGACTGCACAAATTTTCCACATTGACTGACCTACATGTCTTAAAATAATGATGGACTGTCGATTCTCTTTGCCTATTTGAGCTGTTCTTGCCATAATATGGACTTGGTCTTTTACCAAATAGGGCTATCTTCTGTATACCACCCCTACCTTGTCACAATACTTATAATTGGCTCAAACATATTAAGAAGGAAGGAAATTCCACAAATTAACTTAAATGCATTCCAGGTGACTACCTCATGAAGCTGGTTGAGAGAATGCCAAGAGTGTGCAAAGCTGTCATCAAGGCAAAGGGTGGCTACTTTGAAGAATCTAAAATCTATTTTGATTTGCTTAAAGCTTTTTTGGTTACTACATGATTCCATGTGTGTTATTTCATAGATTTAATGTCTTCACTATTATTCTACAATTTAGAAAATAGTACAAATAAAGAAAAACCCTTGAATGAGGAGGTGTGTCCAAACTTTTGACTGGTACTGTACGTATTTTTTTAAGTAAATATAGTGCCCAATTGCAGGTACTGACAGCTTAAAGTTAATTTATTTTCACAAATCTTATGGGTTTGGAGTTTGTTGGCAAACCCTAGAGTCTGAACGATCTCGCTCTCTTTCCATCTGGCCTTTGGATAAGAGCACCCACAAACTTTGAAGCAGATGAAATCTAGAAACCAACTAGAAACCAAAGTTGTAAAGTATATAATTACTACTACAGAAGAATCAAGTGCTTAGATAATCAGTGTGCTGAACCAGAAGATAATTGGGAGTCTTTTCCCTTGATGTTGTGAACGAAGAATCATGGTGAGTTAGCTAGCTGAGTTCTATGCCTGTCTTGATGAATAACTAAGGTGTACATAATATTTAGGATCTAAAACCAGTAAGGATATTTACATAAGCATGAATGCTTTTGATATTGATGATCATTTCGCATTTTACAGAGGCTCATCATCTGCAGCTTCTACAATCCTCATCATCACCTTATCTCTAGAGGGACATTTGCCTGGTACATCGTGGTAGGAACTGAACTGAATTGAGAAAATTGAGTGCACTCACATTTCATATTCATTGGGTACTCAGTTTATTATTTTGTATGATCGTTTTGGACAAAACTGTAATTGTTGTGAATGAATGGTCGTTGCGGCTGTGATACTTTGTGGTGCATTGAACTTTGAACATAAGAAAACAGCAAAAACAAACTATTTCAATAATTGATCAACTTCAACTTCAAACGTATATCACTGAATCCTTGTAGTGTTCTTCCTTCACAGATGATCTGTTTGAGGATACCTTGCCAACGTCCCAGTGCCGTCATTCGTTATAGTGTACTTCAAACAGATTCTACCAATCTCTATCTGACAGCTATAATAATACTTAATAGCAATGATTCTTTGAATACGCAGAGTTTCTCCTCCTATAATACTGCATTAACTAGTCCCTGAAGCATTAGTTAATAGATTTTTGTCTCTCGGTTCTCACTGGTTTCATTTCCCTGCAGGGAGTGAATTGGAGTGATTATTAAAAAGGGGAGGAAATGTTGGGAATAGTTTGAGAATGTTTTCACTGCAGGCTGTGAAGGGCATGGAGAGGGGAGTGCGTTTTGCAGTGTCTTTAACGACCTTGTAAAGGCCTTTGTCACGGGACTCCCCTCTAACGCCAGATCTCAGATCAGCCTCCGCTGATTACCAGCTTATCAATCGGAAGGATCTGACTTCTGCAGAAACGCATCAAAAGCTCTTACAGCTTTAATTTGCCACATGTTTGATGACGAGAATCCTTTGTTCAAAGCCTCATACAAGTGCCATGCCTTCGACAATATGTGGAGTTCATTCTGGGAAAAGAATGAAGTCCTAGAGGGATTCTGCTGTAGTTGGTGTCATTTGAACAGTTTGAGAGGCTGAAAGATCCTACAGTAACGTCTCCATAATGGAAATTCAATCCCGGAGTAAAAGTTAAGAAGCTTGCTTTCCATGTGGCATTGTCAGACAACATTAAAGAAAGAGTGCGCAGATGGTGAAATGCATATGATATGTAACAGTACGCCAACATTGTACAGCATTTGACTTTAAAAGTCTGCCCTTGCGGTTTGTTTGAATCCTAGCCAGTGTGTGCCAACGTCACAGTCATGACCAGACGTTGGCTGAATTTCGACAGGAAGCCTAATTCTGATATTTTTTTCCTCTAATTGGTCTTTTGGCCAATCAGATCAGCTCGGAGAAAGATCTGATGTGGAAAGATCAATGTGATTGGTCAAAAGACCAATTAGTGTAAAAAACATCAGAATTGGGCTGCCTGTTGCAGCCTGTTTGTGTACATTGGGTTGGCTCAGATCAGTGGAGGCCTCCGTGTGCTAAATAAACATTTTCTCCCATGATTATCATTCTTGAGGAAGTGTCTCAGAAATCTCCAAGACTGCGATGGTCGAGGGGGGCTGCACTCCCAGAGTTGTCGCCTGCAACGACATCAGTCAACATTGGAGTGGAAGGAACCATCCCCACTATCGGTCTCCCAGACAGTGACGTCTCTTAACTCCCTCGTAAATCGTTGGCTTGTGTATTGCTTCTGTCTCCGTTCCAACTGGATTATGTTGGAACTATGACCGACAGAGCCAGGCTGGAGCTTCTATGGCTGCCTCTAAAGTCAGATAGATGTTAATGCATATGTGACTGTATCAATGAAAGTACTGTAAAATGGCGATACGATACTGTCTGTAACATCTGATATTCATTGCTCAAAACTAAGCTGTATCTTCTGTTTCTTGTGTACGCTGGCAAGAATGAGGGTTTATCCATGCTGCCTGGCCTTGCCTTGTGTCTTTCTGCTTTGTAAAGTCCTTTAGCTTCTAAACAATGCTAAAAAAGCCAAATACATTAGCAAACCCCTGTGTACACACACTGGTTCACTAATCAACCAACAGATTTCCCATTGTACGAAAATACTTACAAGATGAATTTGTCAGTTGGCCTTTCCTATAAGAAAGGTTATTGAAGGAAGCAGTTGGCAGAAACAAAAACATATTCAGGACAAAAAAAACATCACTTTCCCATTATTTCCTTGACAGCAACGTCGAGGACTTGGAAGCAGACAGGGCCTGACATAGCTTTACCAGAATCTGATCTGAAATCAGATGTATTAGCTCTTAATCAAGCACGTAATCTGGAGTCTATGCCTATATTGCCTGGAGATCACATGTAAATGATGTAAGGCAAGAGGCACAGTAAGCAGGCTGAGTACCATAAGGACGGCTTGGAACAGAGCTCAAGGTAAACCTGTCAGTATGTTTGATGCCAGCTCCCTACACAGACACAAACTTGGTTTGTTGCTCGGATTTAAAAGTTAGACTTTGGTCAGTGTGTAGTTTACCTGCTATTACTTATTCCCTTTTAGAGGAGCTGAGGTTGGTAGACACAAACTGTGTTTGCTGCTTGGATTTAAAAGTTAGACGCTGCTCAGAGTATAGTTTTCACTGGTATTCCTTATTGCATGTTTGAGGGTGCCAAGTGACACCCACTCCAAGTGACTCTGACACCAACTCCAAGTGACTCTGACACGACTTCCAAGGATGTGTGACGTACATGTGGGGGTTGGTAGCCCAAAGGCAGACAGTGTTGGCTGTAAATATACCTGTGTCATGTTAATAGGTGCCATGCTAATGGATCTGACACCATGGTTGCATCCCAAATGGGACGCTGTTCTTTAATAGTGCACTACTTTTGATCAGAGCCCATCTAAGTGAACTATGTAGGGAATAGGGTGCCATTTGGGACGCATCCCGTGGCTCAGAATAAAATTAGTGAGGATTCAACTCCCAGTAAAACGGTGCGTCTGCCAAACAGTGAGGGTCTGGCATCCAATCAGACTTTGACAACGATACTAATATTTAATCATTCATCAGAGTAATGCAAACGCACTTGCTCTTGGATAGATTCTCGTTTCGTTTCATGAAGACAATCTATCAACCACTGCTTTGCCAGGTACAATAAATACAGATGTTATTATGTTAGTGTCATTTTTTAAAATGTTACATTATGATCCATTGTTGGTGAATGACCATCAGCAAGCCTATTTCCTACTGGAAACTCCTACACTAGGAGGTTCTGGCCAAAGGGAACAACTCTAGTTGTTTTCTGTTAATGAATTTCTCCAGTGTGTCCCTGCATGTGATATTTATGGATGGTGTACTGCAGTACTGTTTGTTCTCTACAAAGTCCAGGGCAATTTTGATTTTGAGAATGCGTTGTAGGAGAAATTTCTGAATTCCAAATTACTCTGTTGAGAGTTTAAACTGCACATTACTGTGATATTGTGAAGCATTAGATGGATTCAAATAGCTGTTTTTACAAGACATGAAACTGTGGTTGAAGAAAAGTAAAGAACACATGAACTGAACACCATCATTTGGCCATTACTGTAGCAAAACATTCTTCCGGGGCTTTTAATAACAAATATGTGCAGAGTTTCGTTCCAAAATGCTATAAACTAAGTGGCCAGTTAATTAGGTACACCACCCCAATCACAAAAAATGGTTAGCTCCTACAGACATTGAGTCATGTGGCCACGTGAGGCATCGAGGCTTTCAGTTACTGTTCGTTTGAACGTTTAGAATGGACAAAAATGAGTGACCTAATCGACTTTGATCATCGGTGCCAGGCGCACCGGTTCCAGTATCTCTGAAATGGTTGGCCTCCTGGGCTTTTCACACACAATAGTGTCTGGGGTTTACAGAGAATGGTGCGACAAACAAAAAAACTTCCTGTCAGCGGCAGTCCTGTGGACAAAAACAGCTTGTGATGAGCGGTCGAAGGAGAATGGCAAGAATTGTGCAAGCTAACAGGCGGCTCAAAACAGTGGAGTGCAGAACGGCATGTCGGAACACACAACTCCCCGGTCCTTGTCACGTATGGGCTATTGCAGCAGACGTCCCACTTCTATCAGCTAAAAACAAGAAGAAGCGGCTCCAGTGGGCACGCGATCAACAACACTGGACAATTGAGTGGAAAAAAATAGCCTGGTCCGACGAATCCTGATTCCGTATGTGTCATGCTGATGGCAGAGTCAGGATTTGCCGCCCCATGCTGTCTGGTGTCAACGGTACAGACTGGTGGCGGTGGTGTAAGGGTGTGGGGAATGTTTTCCTGGCACACGTTAGGTCCCTTGATACCAATTGAGCAATAGTTCCATTCCCAGGAGAATTCAGGTTGTTCTGGAGGCAAAGGGGCGTCCGAAATGGTACTAGATGAGAGTACCTAATAAACTGTACACGGAGTGTATATCCATTTTCAGAAATAGCTTTTGTTGTTAAAATAACTAATGAAAAAGGTTGGTTTGTTTTTTCACCATCTAATTATGGCATGGGCTTGTTCAATGACAGACATGTATTTGTTTGAATCTATCACTTGGTGGTTTTATTTTTAGATAGACTAATGTTGTTTCTTTGGCAAAACCCTTATATATCTGCCTCGATCTCAGAGAAATAAGTAGTACTGCTAGGTTTTACACAGTCAAATGTAAAAAATTAAATAAATAAAAAAACTATATATTTGTGACATCAATATAAAACATTTGTCAAAACAGTAATATGAGATTTGCACATAAAACATTTACATTTGCCATTTTAGTCATTTAGCAGACGCTCTTATCAAGGGCGACTTACAGTTACAGTGCATTTATCTTAAGATAGCTAGATGAGACTGCCACAGAGTCAAATAAACAAGTTACATCAGTAAGGATCATAGCTTTCAAATGGATTCACCTGATCAGTCTATGTCATGGAAAATGCAGGTGTTCTTAATGTTTTGTATAGTATTTGGCAAAATAATATATATATATATATACAGTACCAGTCAAAAGTTTGGACACACCTACTCATTAAAGGGCTTCTACATTGTAGAAAAATAGTGAAGACATCAAACCTATGAAAAAACACATATGGAATCATGTTGTAACCAAAAAACTGTTAAATAAATCAAAATACATTTTAGATTTTATATTGTTCAAAGTAGCCACCCTTTGCCTTGATTACAGCTTTGTAACACTCTTGGCATTCTCTCAACCAGCTTCACCTGGAATGCTTTTCCAACCTTCCTGAAGGAGTTCCCACATATGCTGAGCACTTTTTGCCTGCTTTTCCTTCACTCTCTGGTCCAACTCATCCCAAACCATTGATTGTGGTGAGTGTGGAGGCCAGATCATCTGATCAATCAATCAAAAAATCAAATGTATTCATAAAGTCCTTCTTACATCAGCAGATGTCAAAGTGCTGTACAGAAACCTAGCCTAAAACCCCAAACAGCAAGCAATGCAGATGTAGAAGCACGGTGGCGAGGAAAAAACTGCCTAGAAAGGTAGGAACCTAGGAAGAAACCTAGAGAGGAACCAGGCTCTGAGGGATGGCCAGTTTTCTTCTGGCTGTGCTGGGTGGAGATTTTAAGAGTACATGGCCATTTAAGGCCAGATTGTTCTTTGAGATGTTCAAAAGTTCATAGATAACCACCAGGGTCAAATAATAAAAACAGTGGTTGTAAAGGGTGCAACAGGTCAGTACCTCAGAAGTAAATTTCAGTTGGCGTTTCATAGCTGAGCATTCAAAGGCAGAGACAGCAGGTGCAGTAGAGAGAGAGAGTCGAAAACAGCAGGTTCGGGACAAGGAAGCACATATGGTGAACAGGTCAGGGTTCCCTAGCCGCAGGCAGAAGAGTTTAAACTGGAGCAGCAGTACGACCGGGTGGACTGGGGACAGCCAGGAGTCATCAAGCCAAGTATTCCTGAGGAATGATCCTAGGGCTCAGGTCCTCCGGGAGGGAAGGGAGAGTGGGAGAGAGAGAGAATTAGAGGGAGCATAATTAAATTCACACAGGACACCAGATAAGACAGAATAATTATATCAAGTATAACAGACCTAGCCCCCCGGCACATTGACTATTGCAGCATAGATACTGGAGCCTGGAGATTGAGACCGGGGTTGGGTCGGGGGACACTGTGGCACTATCCGAAGATACCCCCGGACAGGGCCAACCAGGCAGGATATAACCCCACCCACTTTGCCAAAGCACAGGCCCCACACCACTAGAGCGATATCAACAGACCACTAACTTACTACCCTGAGACAAGGCTGAGTATAGCCCACAAATATCTCCTCCACCGCACGAGCCCGAGGGGGCGAAAAACCAGACAGAAAGATCACGTCTGTGACTCAACCCACTCAAGTGATGCACCCCTCCTAGAGACGTCATGGAAGAGCACTAGCAATATGGTCAGAGGCAGAGAATCCCAGTGGAGAGAGGGGAACCGGCCCGGCAGAGACAGCAAGGGCAGTTCATCACTCCAGTGCCTTGCCGTTCACCTTCGCACCCCTGGGCCAGACTACACTCATAGGACCTACTGAAGAGATGGGTCTTCAATAAAGACTTAAAGGTTGAGACTGAGTCTGCGTCTCTCACATGGATAGGCATTCCATAAAAATGGAGCTCTATAGGAGAAAGCCCTGCCACCAGCTGTTTGATTAGAAATTCTAGGGACAATAAGGAGGCCTGCGTCTTGTGACCGTAGCGTACGTGTAGGTATGTATGGCAGGACCAAATCGGAGAGATAGGTAGGAGCAAGCCTATGTAATGCTTTGTAGGTTAGCAGTAAAACCTTGAAATCAGCCTTCGCCTTAACAGTAAGCCTATGTAGAGAGGCTAGCACTGGAGTAATGTGATCACATTTTTGGGTTCTCGTCAGGATTCTAGTAGCTGTATTTAGCACTAACTGAAGTTTATTTAGTGCTTTATCTGGGTAGCCGGGGAGTAGAGCATTGCAGTAGTCTAATCTAGAAATGACAAAAGCATTCTGCATCATTTTTGGACAAAATGTTTCTGATTTTCGCAATGTTATGAAGATGGAAAAAAGCTGTCCTTTGAATATTCTTGATATTGTGGCATACAGCAGGTCAGCCACCAGGGGGAGACTCGTCGAGGCCTGGTGACAGACGGAGTATACATCACGAGGCGAAGGCTCCTTCTGCAGGATGTGCCAGGTCTCGACGGGCTCTCCGGCCAGGACTAATTGGGGCTGATTGGGGATTGGTGAGTAATCAAGGGCTGATTGCTCACCAGCTGTACAACTCCCATGAAGCTGCCAGAAGGGAAGCACACAGGGGAGAGATTGGGGGAGGAAAGGCCTCCCGTATAGTTGGGGACGGTACCAGAGGTAACAGGAGGGAGTTCAGTTTTTGATCCCCACAGGATACAGCAAGACCCGGAGCCCAGAAGACGGTATCCCAGAGAGGGTCTCTTGGGGGCGACCTGTTCTTTTCTTTTGGACTATTATTTTAATAAACCCCTTTGAAACTGAGCTCATCCTACTCTGTCCGTGTCTGATCTGTGTAAACGCTTTGACCCCAACCCCCTGGTCTGCCACAATATGTTCATCAAAAGAGAGATCAGGGTCCAGAGTAACGCAGAGGTCCTTCACAGTTTTATTTGAGATGACTCTACAACAATCAAGATTAATTGTCAGATCCAACAGCAGCTTTCTTTGTTTATTGGGACCCAGAACTAGCATCTCTGTTTTTTCTGAGTTTAAAAGTAAAACATTTGCAACCATCCCTCCCTTATGTCTGAAATACAGGCTTCCAGGGGGTTGTGATCAGGTGATTGTGGAGGCCAGGTCATCTGATGCACCACTCCATCACTCTCCTTCTTGGTCAAATAGCCTTTATACAGCTTGGAGATGTGTTTTGGGTCATTGTCCTGTTGAAAGACAAATGATAGTTCCACTAATGGCAAACCAGATGGGATGGTGTATTATTGCAGAATGCAAGTCTTTCTTGAATTCTAAATAAATCACTGACAGTGTCACCAGCAAAGCACCCCCACACCATCACACCTCCTCCTCAATGCATCACGGTGGGAACCACACATGCGAAGATCATCCATTCACCTACTCTGCGTCTCACGAAGACACGGCAGTTGAAACCAAAACTCGCAAATTTTGACTCATCAGACCAAAGAACAGATTTCCACCGGTCTAATGTCCATTGCTCGTGTTTCATGGCCCAAGCAAGTCTCTTCTTATTATTGGTGTCCTTTAGTAGTGCTTTCTTTGCAGCAATTTGACCATGAAGGCCTGATTCATACAATCTCCTCTAAACAGTTGATGTTGAGATGTGTCTGCTACTTGAACTCTGTGAAGCATTTATTTGGGCTGCAATCTGAGGTGCAGTTAACTCTAATAAATGTATTTTCTGCAGCAGAGGTAACTCTGGGTCTTCCTTTCCTGTGGTGGTCCTCATGAAAGCCAGTTTCGTCACAGCGCTTGGTGGTTTTTGCGACTGCACTTGAAGAAACTTTAAAAGTTATGGAAATTTTCCACATTGACTGACCTTAATGACTTTAAGTAATGATTGACTGTCGTTTCTCTTTGCTTATTTTCTTGACATAATATGGACCTGGTATGTTACTAAATAGGACTATCTTCTGTATACTAACCCTACCTTGTCCCAACACAACTGATTGGCTCAAACGCATTAAGATGCACAACAAGTCACACCTACTAATTTAAATGCATTTCAGGTGACTACCTCATGAAGCTGGTTGAGACAATGCCAAGAGTCTGCAAAGCTGTCAAGGCAAATGGTGGCTGCTTTGAAAAATCTCAAATTGTAAATTTATTTTGATTTGTTTAACACTTTTTTGGTTACTATATGATTCCATATGTGTTGTTTCATAGTGTTGATGTCTTCACTAATATTCTACAATGTAGAAAATAGTAAAAGTAAAGAAAATGCCTTGAATGAGTAGGTGTGTCCAAACTTTTGACAGGTACTGTATATTATACACACCTAAAATATATGAATAAACATTTGAGAACGGTAATATTTTACAAACACATGAAGGTCACTGGTACTGGTCACCCATAAGCAATCATTTCTGGTTATAAAACAGAGATGTGAGAAATGTGTGGATGTAACGTTTTAGAAATAAACTTCATGTATTGCTTATAAGATGTCTTTACCATCATAATTCCAAGAAATACATGAGCAGTTTGACATCTTCACAAGGATCTGACATTATGTAACAGTAATATGAGTTTAATCAGACTAAAAATAAAATAGGGTTTAACCTAATCCAATAGTTTGCAAACAGTTGTTTTCTGTCACGCTTGCTCCTGCTCTTCCCCCTGGTGCTCGAGGGCGCAGCATTACGTACTCCTGCCACCATCATTACGCACACCTGCTGTAACGGTTTTCCTGTTGTGAAGGAGAAGCGGACCAAAATGCAGCGTGGTGGTTATTCATGTTCTTTAATTTATAAAGACACTATGCATGAAATAACTAAACAAAACAAGAAAAGTGAAAACCTAAACAGTCCTATCTGGTGCAAACACAGAGACAGGAACAATCACCCACAAACACACAGTGAAACCCAGGCTACATAAATATGGTTCCCAATCAGAGACAATGACTAACACCTGCCTCTGATTGAGAACCATATCAGGCCAGACATAGAAATAGACAAACAAGACATCCAACATAGAATGCCCACTCAGATCACACCCTGACCAACCAAAACATAGAAACATACAAAGCAAACTATGGTCAGGGTGTGACACCTGCCTTCCCTGTCACGCGCATCAGCAATTATTGGACTCACCTGGACTCAATCACCTCTGTCATTACCTCCCCTTTATCTGTCTGTTCCCCCGCTTCAGCATTGATTGTCATGTTTCCTTGTATACCCATGTGCTGACGCTGTTCCTGTCTTGTGCTGCCTTTCCGGTTGGTGGTAATGTCGGGTCTGGGTGGCGCCACCGATGGAACCGGGGGTGCCTAAACCAGCTCGTCGAGCTGTCACGCCCTAGCTGGCTTGAGAGGTTTCTTGCCCAGGTTGGCTCGGGAAGGCGCCCATCCCACGTCAGGCCTCAGCCGGCTCGCCAGGCTCTCACGCCTCTGCCGGTACGTCGGGTTTTCACGCCCTGCGGCTTGTCCAGCGCCCGTGCCTCGGCCGGCACATCAGGCTCGCCCAGGTGGGACGCTGGGTGGCACCCCTAGAGGGGACGGGACAGTCACGCCTGCTCCCGTTCTTCCCCCCTGGGGCTCAGACTGCCCAGCATTAAGCACTCCTGCCACCATCATTACGCACACCTGCCTTCCCCCGTCACGTTCATCAATGATTATTGGACTCACCTGGACTCAATCACCTCTGTCATTACCTCCCCTATATCTGTCTGTTCCACGATTCAGCATTGATTGTCATTTGTCCATTATACTCGTGTGCTGACGCTGTTCCTGTCTTGTTTCATGTCTGTTCCGATTAAATGTTTGACTCCCCGTACCTGCATCTCTACTCCAGCGTCGGGCTTTACAGTTTTCACTCTGCCAGGCTACCAGGAGCATGGTATCCTCTGATTTATTTACCACAAATACTATGTTGTAGTTCATTCCTGGATCTGTACTCTTTTCAAAGATGATGGTGTTTCTCATAAACTCTAACTACCCCTCACTCTTTTCACTCTTTGGGCTCTCTTCCATTGAAGTTTACTCAGTCTTAGCCTTCGCCTTAGCAGTGTCTATTAAGCATTGTGTGTTAGCTTAGGGAGAAGAATCTTTGCACTTGCACTATAGCACTGCACTTTCCCTTTGCACAGGGTCAGCTCTCTCCTTGCGATTGTTCACAGCATGATTTCAATTGCTAAGTAAACATGGTTTGCTTCCAGCTGACTTGTAACTTTGATAATGATAATTAAGGCTGGAATCTGGTTCAGTCAAATATGGTCTTAACCCTCCACCTCATAAGTTATTCAAAGTGAAGGGAAAAAATGAAACCGTTTTGGGGTACTGTTTGCTTTGCTCTTAGTTTCTCCTCTAAACAAACCGAGATTGTAGTGATGGTGTCTTCAGTGTGTCTCGTCATAACATTTGAACATACTCTTTTTCCTATGATTGTTGATTTGTTAGTGACTGTCAGGCCCTGACCGTAGAGATCTTTTTATTCTCTATGTTTGGTTGGTCAAAGTGTGACTCGAGTGGGGAAACTATGTTCTGTGTTTCTATGTTTTGGCAGTTCTCAATCAGGGACAGCTGTCTATCGTTGTCTCTGATTGGGAATCATACTTAGGCAGCCTGTTTTTCCACCTTAGTTGTGGGTAGTTGTCTTTGTTAGTGGCCTGTAAAGCCTTAGTAAACGGTTGTTTTTGTTGGTTCTTGTTTTGTTGGCGACATTTATAATAAAGTAAAATGTACGCTCACCGCGCTGCACCTTGGTCCGGTCATTTCCACGAAGATGGCGATCGTGACAGTGACACTCTTCGTAATGAAGAGGTGCACCTAAACAAAAACAAACAATGGAGAAGAGGATGTGTCATGCCATAATGTCCGTACATATTTTTTAAATAGATATTTTGGTAACACTTTACCTTAAAGCCGACAGGTACAGTAAATGTAAAACTTCCAATAAGCATGTAAGAAACCCCTTGTAATGTCTTACTCCTATTTCATAATGGTCCCGACTAAATAACAGTTATTTTCAGTCTATTCAAATATTATTAACCCGATAAGCCTAATAAGACATTGTACGGGTTCATATAAATGCTTATAACAAGTCAGTTTAAAAAGATGTTACTGATCCGTCACTTCTCTATCAGAAATGGTCAAGAATTGCTCAAGAATCTGTCAGACTGTAAAATGTTCATGCATCAATACACAATGTGCCAATATGACCATACATACTGCAACCATATGCATGACGTGGAAAACATTCAATATAGCCTTGAAGTCTATCCCATCTAATCCATGCAATTGTTATAAGAGACATACCAGTCAGCATTTGTATAATATGGATGATTCTCTACAATTCAGAGTAGATCAACATGTGTTGAACAACATGTGTTGAATAATTTGAACAAAATTACAATAAAATCATTCAAAAATGCAATATTTCTCTTTAAAACTTTCTATAAATCCTCTTATTTTACTGCATACTTATCAATGAACGTGATGGATGATTTTATGACTACATCTTCTTATTATTTTCAGACCATCTTTTACATTCGCTGGATTCTTTTACCTTCGGCAAATAGGATACAGTATATTATGTCTCTGACTGTTTCTTTGAATTTTGGGAATCATTTTACGCTTCACTATATCCTTTCACAACTCTTTGAAGTGCCTTCAACTCTGAGAGGGTCCCAGAATGATAAAGCCAGTAGTCATGGCAATTTTTTAACTGAACAAGTTTTTTAAATGCTGCATGCCAAGCCATTGGAAGAGCTCTATATGGCAACATTATGGCTCAATAACATATTCCATTCCGTAGGGACGATTCTCAGGCCAAGAACTGGACTCCAGTCCTTCCTATCATGTTGAATTACAATGAATGAATTGTGGACACATTCCAGAGTATGATGTGCATGTGGCTTCAAGGTTAGGCTCCCTTTTAAGATATACTGTCATATTATATGATGAAAGTGCTGTCGAACAAGCACATGCTGTGAGATGTGAGATTTATCTATGTCCAAAAGGCCAAGTATTTGTCTCTAACATGGACATGTGTTATCAGCGGCAGAGCTAAAAAGTCAGCCTCTTTTTGATGAAAATGACTTATTTCTATGAGGCTTATTGGCAGGCAAGGAGCTTTCTGTAGCCATGGAAATAGTATGATCAGATGGGGAGTGTTGCAGTGGCGATATCGGAGTTCGAGGGTTGGGGGGGGGGGTTGAGGGGTTGGGAACGGGGGGAGATTCACAGTGCATGTGGAAGAGCGCCAGTCTGCTCACAACCATGCAGGGTCTCTAGAGACACCATGCAGGGGTCCCTAGAGACCCCCCTCTCCATACCCTGGAGCCAGGCCAAGCGCCTAAAACATTCCCTTTTTATCACAGAGAACCAACAAGCCTTGTTCAAGCTCTACCATCCACGGCAAGGTCTCCTCAGCAGGACAGCAGATCGTTGGACAATGAAACCCCATGGCTGATGTTGGCCACACTTTATTTGTGTGGTCCGAATAGCCCATCTGTAGATGCTCTACATACGGTCATGCTATCAACAAACTATCTGTTGATAAGCAACTGCTTGCTAAGGTTAGGGTTTGGTTTAGACTAAGGGTAATGGTTAAGTTTAGGGTTAGGATAAGGGTTAAGGTTAATAGATAGTTAGTTGAAATGTTACTGATAGTCTGTAGATAGGCAGTCTACAGATGGACGATCCAAATAAAGTGTTACCCTGATTTTAATTAGATAGACAGATCTAGGTTGACTTTGTCACGTTCCTTGTTGTCAACATGATTTCTAGTTCAGTGTGTAATGTAGTGCCACTCTGGAGGAGAGTGCACTTTCCTGAGATGCTATCCAGGCTAATTGAGCATGTTGCATGCGTTCAAGACACAAAGCAAGGTAAAACAGAGTAGAGATGTTGGATCTTAATATGAGCCAGTTTGCTACAGCAGGAAATGTGAATTATTATGTGGATTATAATTAATGGAAATGTCTGTATGGCTTGATACATGTTTATTTTGTCAAGTCTGACATTTCAAAGTGAAAATTACAAACTTTAGAAGCCTTTTTAAAACTCACATGCACTACTACTTTGCATGTCCTGCCTTGCAGGGAAATTCTCAGTAACAAAATAGTGATCAAATTAAGAGCCTACATCTGTAGATGGACAGACTCAACAGTACCCGAGTTACAAAATTATGTTAATCTTAGATGTCCGTCAAATCCCATCTGTGAAAACACAATGACAACGGAGTTTGTTAATAGCTATTATTAATAGTCATGTGGGGGCTATTTATTATCATAGTTAATAAAATAAGTAGGGCTACATGTAACGTCAAATCCCTGTGTTTCAAAAATGAAGTCATCTGTGTGCCAAGTCAAATGGCTTGTAACGGCTCTCGTCGAAAGTGGACCAAAGTGCAGAGTGGACCAAAGCTTGTGTGTGCCAAATCAAATGGCTTGTAACGGCTCTCGTCGAAAGTGGACCAAAGCGAAGAGTGGACCAAAGCGTAGTGTGGAAAGTGTTCATGATATATTTTTTACATTTTTTAAACACTCAAACAAAAATAACAAAAGTGAAAACGAAAGCGTACAGTCAGGTACAGACACTAAACAGAAAACAAGAGCCCACAAAACCCAAAAGGAAAATGACAACTTATATGTGATCCCCAATCAGAGACAACGATAGACAGACACACACACACACACACACACACACAAACACGGCCAAAAACAAAGAAATAGAAAACATAGACTTTCCCACCCGAGTCACACCCTGACCTAACCAAACATAGAGGGGGGAAAAAAGGATCTATAAGGTCAGGGCGTGACATGGCTTGAAATAATAGGTCTTTGATTAACAAGATTGATAAGCAGGACCTTTATGTGTTTGGGGTTTGAACTCCATATGCATATACACAGTATCATCCCCTATGGTCAGCTTAAAACCATATCCTCCCAACCAGGGTTTGAGTGTAACTGATTACATGTCATCTGAGTACAATTTTTTTAAACTGTAGTCAATTACGTTACCAGCAAAAGTACTTGTAATCAGATGACAGATTCTTTCGAAAAACTAGATGATTACTTCTTTGATTACTTTTACATTTGGCAAGGATGTTTTTGCGAAAAAATAAATTGACACCTGTCTGCTTTCTCAATGACATTCAATTCATAATTATAAAAAGGCGGAAGTTTAAGTTTGTTCCACCTGAGCAAGTCTGACCACAAGTCAGAGACTACTATGATGACACACCAAATACGTTTGATGGATCCTCTTTGTCTTCTTCTAATGCCTCTTGAGTAAAGTAATCCAAACGTAACTGAAAGTAGTCAGATTATGTTACTGAGTTTGGGTAATCCAAAAGTTATGTTACTGGTTACAAATTTGGACAGTAACTAGTAACTGTAATGGATTACATTTAGAAAGTAACATAACCAACCCTGCCCCCAACCAGGCATTCATATAGTACAGCATGAATGCACCATAGCAAATAATGACTTTCTCACCCAACCATCACCTACTTCCCTCTTCGGGTAACATTTGCCATGGATGGAAGCTGAGGAGGACAAAGGAGGTGTGAGATTGAAGTACTTTTACACTGGTCTTTGAAACAAGGCACTGTATGCAAGAGACATAGAGGGCACAAGTCAATGCACTATATACAGTGCATTCGGAAAGAATTCAGACCCCTTGACTTTGTCCACATTTCGTTACATTACAGCCTTATTCTGAAATTGATTAAAAAAACATTTTTTCCCTCAATCTACGCACAATACCCCATAATAACAAAGCGAAAAACAGGGTTTTAGACATTTTTGCAAATGTATTAAAAATAAAACACTGAAATACCATATTTGAGTACAGTGGGGCAAAAAAGTATTTAGTCAGCCACCAATTGTGCAAGTTCTCCCACTTATGGGAGAGAGGCCTGTAATTTTAATCATAGGTACACTTCAACTATGACAGACAAAATGAGAAAAAAAATCCAGAAAATCACACTCCACTATGGCCAAGACCAAAGGGCTGTCAAAGGACACCAGAAACAAAATTATAGACCTGCACTAGGCTGGGAAGACTGAATCTGCAAGAGGTAAGCAGCTTGGTTTGAAGAAATCAACTGTGGGAGCAATTACAGTGCCTTGCGAAAGTATTCGGCCCCCTTGAACTTTGCGACCTTTTGCCACATTTCAGGCTTCAAACATAAAGATATAAAACTGTATTTTTTTGTGAAGAATCAACAACAAGTGGGACACAATTTATTGGATATTTCAAACTTTTTTAACAAATCAAAAACTGAAAAATTGGGCGTGTAAAATTATTGAGCCCCTTTACTTTCAGTGAAGCAAACTCACTCCAGAAGTTCAGTGAGGATCTCTGAATGATCCAATGTTGACCTAAATGACTAATGATGATAAATACAATCCACCTGTGTGTAATCAAGTCTCCGTATAAATGCACCTGCACTGTGATAGTCTCAGAGGTCCGTTAAAAGCGCAGAGAGCATCATGAAGAACAAGGAACACACCAGGCAGGTCCGAGATACTGTTGTGAAGAAGTTTAAAGCCGGATTTGGATACAAAAAGATTTCCCAAGCTTTAAACATCCCAAGGAGCACTGTGCAAGCGATAATATTGACATGGAAGGAGTATCAGACCACTGCAAATCTACCAAGACCTGGCCGTCCCTCTAAACTTTCAGCTCATACAAGGAGAAGACTGATCAGAGATGCAGCCAAGAGGCCCATGATCACTCTGGATGAACTGCAGAGATCTACAGCTGAGGTGGGAGACTCTGTCCATAGGACAACAATCAGTCGTATATTGCATAAATCTGGCCTTTATTGAAGAGTGGCAAGAAGAAAGCCATTTCTTAAAGATATCCATAAAATGTGTTGGTTAAAGTTTGCCACAAGCCACCTGGGAGACACACCAAACATGTGGAAGAAGGTGCTCTGGTCAGATGAAACCAAAATTGAACTTTTTGGCAACAATGCAAAACGTTATGTTTGGCGTAAAAGCAACACAGCTGAACACACCATCCCCACTGTCAAACATGGTGGTGGCAGCATCATGGTTTGGGCCTTCTTTTCTTCAGCAGGGACAGGGAAGATGGTTAAAATTGATGGGAAGATGGATGGAGCCAAATACAGGACCATTCTGGAAGAAAACCTGATGGAGACTGGGACGGAGATTTGTCTTTCAACAAGACAATGATCCAAAACATAAAGCAAAATCTACAATGGAATGGTTCAAAAATAAACATATCCAGGTGTTAGAATGGCCAAGTCAATGTCCAGACCTGAATCCAATCGATAATCTGTGGAAAGAACTGAAAACTGCTGTTCACAAATGCTCTCCATCCAACCTCACTGAGCTCGAGCTGTTTTGCAAGGAGGAATGGGAAAAAATGTCAGTCCCTCGATGTGCAAAACTGATAGAGACATACCCCAAGCGACTTACAGCTGTAATCGCAGCAAAAGGTGGCGCTACAAAGTATTAACTTAAGGGGGCTGAATAATTTCGCACACCCAATTTTTCAGTTTTTGATTATTAAAAAAGTTTGAAATATCCAATAAATGTTGTTCCACTTCATGATTGTGTCCCACTTGTTGTTGATTCTTCACAAAAAAATACAGTTTTATATCTTTATGTTTGAAGCCTGAAATGTGGCAAAAGGTCGCAAAGTTCAAGGGGGCCCGAATACTTTCGCAAGGCACTGTATTAGGAAATGAAAGACATACAAGACCACTGATAATCTCCCTCGATCTGGGGCTCCACGCAAGATCTCACCCCGTGGGGTCAAAATGATCACAAGAACGGTGAGCAAAAATCCCAGAACCACACGAATGTGAATGACTTAGTGAATGACCTGCAGAGAGCTGGGACCAAAGTAACAAAGCCTACCATCAGTAACACACTACGTCGCCAGGGACTCAAATCCTGCAGTGCCAGACGTGTCCCCCTGCTTAAGCCAGTACATGTCCAGGCCCGTCTGAAGTTTGCTAGAGAGCATTTGGATGATCCAGAAGAAGATTGGGAGAATGCCATTTGGTCAGAGGAAACCAAAATATAACTTTTTGGTAAAAACTCAACTCGTCGTGTTTGGAGGACAAAGAATGCTGCGTTGCATCCAAAGAACACCATATCTACTGTGAAGCATGAGGGTGGAAACATCATGCTTTGAGGCTGTTTTTCTGCAAAGGGACCAAGACGACTGATCTGTGTAAAGGAAAGAATGAATGGGGCCATGTATCGTGAGATTTTGAGTGAAAACCTCCTTCCATCAGCAAGGGCATTGAAGATGAAACGTGGCTGGGTCTTTCAGCATGACAATGATCCCAAACACACCGCCCGGGCAACGAAGGAGTGGCTTCGTAAGAAGCATTTCAAGGTCCTGGAGTGGCCTAGACAGTCTCCAGATCTCAACCCCATAGAAAATCTTTGGAGGGAGTTGAAAGTCTCTCTCCTCTTTTTAAGTGAGAGAACTTGCACAATTGGTGGCTGACTAAATACTTTTTTGCCCCACTGTAAGTATTCGGACCCTTTGCTATGAGACTCGAAATTGAGCTCAGGTGCATTCTGTTTCCATTGATCCTTCTTGAACTGTTTCTATAACTTTATTGGAGTCCACCTGTGGTAAATACAATTGATTGGACATGATTTGGAAAGGCACACACAGGTCCCACAGTTGACAGTGCATGTCAGAGCAAACACCAGCCATGAGGTCGAAGGAATTGTCCGTAGAGCTCCGAGATGGGAATGTGAAGAGGCACAGATCTGAGGAAGGGTACCAAAACATTTGGTCGGCATTGAAGGTCCCTAAGAACACAGTGGCCTCCATCAATCTTAAATGGAAGAAGCTTGGAACCACCAAGACTCTTCCTAGAGCCGGCTGCCCGGCCAAACTGAGCAGTCAGGGGCGAAGGGCCTTGGTCAGGGAGGTGACCAAGAACCCAATGGTCACTCTGACAGACATGGGAGAACCTTCCAGAAGAACAACCATTTCTGCAGTACTCCAGCAATCAGGTCTTTATGGTAGAGTGGCCAGAGCGGAAGCCACTCCTCAGTAAAAAGCACATGACAGCCCGCTGAGACTTTGCCAAAAGGTACCTAAAGGACTCAGACCATGAGAAACAAGATTCTATGGTCTTATGAAACCAATATTGAACACTTTGTCCTGAATGCCAAGCATGGAGGAAACCTGGCACCATCCCTATGGTGAAGCATGGTGGAAACCTGGCACCATCCCTACGGTGAAGCATGGTGGTGGCAGCATCATGCTTTGAGCATGATTTTCAGCGGCAGGGACTGGGCAACTAATCAGGGTCGAGGGAATGATGAACGGGTTGAAGTACAGAGAGATCCTTGATGAAAACCTGCACAAGAGTGCTCAGGACCTCCGACTGGGGCGAAGGTTCACCTTCCAACAGGTCAAGGATCCTAAGCACACAGCCAAGACAACGCAGGAGTGGCTTTGGGACAATTCTCTGAATGTCCTTGTCTGGTCCAGCCAGAGCCCGGACTATAACCCAATTGAACATCTCTGGAGAGACCTATTTAGCTGTGCATCGACGCTCCCCATCCAACCTGACAGAGCTTGAGAGGATCTGCAGAGAAGAATGGGAGAAACTCCCCAAATATAGGTGTGCCAAGCTTGTAGCTTCATACCCAAGAAGACTCGAGGCTGTAATCGCTGCCAAAGGTGCTTCAACAAAGTACTGAGTAAAGGGTCTGAATACGTATGTAAATGTGATATTTTGAATACATTTGCAAACATTTCTAAAAATATGTTTTTTCTTTGTCATTATGGGGCATTGTGTGTAGATTGGTGAAGGGGAAAAAACTATTTCATCAATTTTAGAATAAGGCTGTAAAGTCACAAAATGTGGAAAAAGTCAAGGGGTCTGAATACTTTCCGAATGCACTGTACATGTTGACAGAGCTAGAGAAAGGACATAAAACAAGACCTTTAGCTTGCTTGCAGTACCCATTGTTGACTTTGTCCATCTGGTCCTGATTTGGGCCTGGATGAGTGAGATGTTTGTTGCAGCTTGTTTGTAGGGGATTAGCAACCTCCCACTGACCCTCCCACATACTCAGAGAGTGTTGCGAGGCTTACACGGTACAGTCATAGTCATTATGTATTTTAGGTTGCAGCAACAGAACAGTACAATGTGATAGGAATGGACTTGAATGCTGTGTACTCTAAACAGATAATATTCTACATAACAATATGTTTTTGATGACCTGTTATTGTGGGAAGTTTTCAGCTAGAGGATTGTGGGTAAGGAAGAATCCACAGTGGTCACTTTTCATCAGGGATTAGATGTTTGCTTGGCACCACGTAAAATGGAAGGTATGTTTAGGTCAATATTAGCATAGCCAACTTCCATACATAAGACCCTAAAGCTATGTAAACACGCCAGCTCTTCTCAATCATCAGGACATCAGTTGTATCTTGTGCCTGCCAACTGCCACCTGGTGTGGAGTAACTGTTTTGCCCTTCTTTACTCAAACATCCATGGTAATAAGAAATACTCAAAATAAGAGTTGCTAAACTAATTTTGAAGGTCGTAGCTTGTGGTTGGTCATTGTTTTATTTTCGGTGTGTGGTGGAGGATGATGTACTAGAGTTTAGATAATCATATAAAATTAAAATAAGTTTCGCCCAAATTAGGCCTCCACAAAACTCCCACAACTTCATACAATTAGATCCAAACCAGCATACAAAAGATGCTGAAACTGCTTCTATAGTAATGCTTCTAGAGTGATGAAAAAGAGGGACACTTGAATATTCAACAACATGACTCTCTGTAAAAACGATGCTGTCCTATGAACACAAATTAAACAATATTTTAGAAACCATTATACATAACAATAACATTTACATAACGTTGTTGCGGAACACTCTTTTAGAGTGACATTTGAAGGCAGACAATGTTTCCGATCCATCCAACATAAACACTTGTATTGAGGTTAAATTGAGCAATGTTCAGGGGAGTTTTCCATGCATCTCCCAGATGATACCAAAACATCCACATAGTGGACTTTCAGCAATAAGAATGCTTCATGCTGTGTTTATCAATCGGAATATGTTTGTGCCGCACCCAAGATGGCTCTGTCCGTATTCTATAGTAACATCTTTATCCCATATCATGTAGAACGAGCTGATCTTTGAACCCTATCCATTTTTCTCTCTATGAGACATAAAAAGAGAGGAAAAAATAACACCTTTATGAAACCAGCCATAACACCTTTATGAAACCAGCCATAACACCTTTATGAAACCAGCCATAACACCTTTATGAAAGCAGCCATAACACCTTTATGAAACCAGCCATAACACCTTTATGAAACCAGCCATAACACCTTTATGAAACCAACCATAACACCTTTATGAAACCAGCCATAACACCTTTATGAAACCAACCATAACACCTTTATGAAACCAGCCATAACATATTTATGAAACCAGCCATAACACCTCTATGAAACCAGCCATAACACCTTTATGAAACCAGCCATAACACCTTTATGAGTGTTGCAGTACCATTCATAACAATCGTCTTAACACACAGTGCTAAAACAATGACGGTATGTCTGTATTCAGCCATCTTTATGCACTTTTGCCATCGATGTCCTTGTAACGTGTTGAGTAACCTTGCCTGAGACCAGAATAGTTGCATTAGCTCCACAAACTAATGCAATGGCTTAAGCTCCAGAGAGGCTAACACAGTTTTAACCAAACCAGATATTGGCCATGAAAAGGCCAGAACTTTCCCAGCAAGATAAATGCAGCTCACATTCAGTCCAAAAGTGGGCCAGCAACTACAGGAAGCTGTTCGGGCCACTTACCTCAAGCCAGATCTGGCCCATAGGAAAGTGTGAATATCCCACATTCAGACAGTATCTGAGCCATATGATGTGCACTGACCCATTTGTGTCACAAAACAACCAGATATGCCCCGCAGACGATTGCTGTCTGGGCTTATTACTTATAACAAAATATGCCATTGTAGCTAAAGGTATAATGTGTGGTTTTGCAATTAGATGATGCAGACAAGGGGTTTAATGTCAAAGCTGGAGGCTTTAATATACTCTGAATTTATACTGTCACAGTCTACAAAATCAAATCAGCCTAGCTGAAATTTGAATGACTCTTATGAACACATAATGCAACGTTAGTTTTTAATCAAGTTCTTGGAATATCCACTCTTCTCCCAATTAATCTGAGGTTTAAGGAAACCCCTTCTTACCACACTTTCTTATCTTTATTAGGAAATGAGTTATTCAAATCTATCTAACTTTCCTAGTTTGACGGAGGCCTTCCTCCATGCCACTGGAAATTCATTTAGCAACAGAACCTCAGGCCATTGCTTCAGTCCGTGTTTGGGCTTGTCATATGAGAGTGAAGTGATGGAGGGTTAAAACGGTTTTACTACTAATAGTTCTACTGGAAAGCAGTCAACAGCCCAGGAGCAGGAAGTTATTGTTTTGTTCAGCCGAGTGGAGTGGTTGACTTCAGGCAGCAACCTAGACAGAGGCAAACCCCAAAGATATTAAGGATTTGGGGGGATTACAGAGAAACGAGTGCGACTGGCCAAGGACACTCTATGTGTTTTAGCTTTGGACTCATTTGCAAAATGCCTTAAGTTGGACAACTTTTGTTTCGGTTACCCTGTGTCCCCAATTTCAGGAATTGTCTTTTCAAATGTAATAATCATGCGATGAATTATAGCAAATTAATTCGGAGAGTATTTACAACGGTGTTTCACAGTTCACGACAACCTGTCTTCAAATAGTATTAGAAATCTTTAAAATACTTTACCTGTGCTTGATTGAGTTTGCCTTGTACAATGGAACCAATCAAATTGTCAAAAAAAGTACAAACCCACCCATCTGGCACCCCAGACACACTCGAGCAAACAGCCATTATTTGAACCCAGGTAAGCGTGATGGTGGTATGAATCCATGCTTGTTGTTTACATTTAATCCTAACCTTAACTAGTTTCCATGCTTTACCATAAGTCACTAACTAATCCCTAACCCACCCCTAACCATTCGCTAACCACTCACTTACTTGCTAAATTGAACATTTTGAATATGCACGTTTTTTCAGTTTTGTGGCAGTGATTTTCAGCTAATGTGTGCATTCTTTGAGTGATCATCTTGATGTGTTCACTTGTCATGCAATGAGACCATTTGGTATGACGGTGTATGATTGACCTGTAATGTCTCACGAATGCTGGGATGGAGATTTATTGTATGTGATACCAGCCTTCACAACAGCTTGAAGGTTACAAGTAAGTGCTAATAAAATAGGCACCATACCCTAGCAGTCACCATACCCTAGCAACACCAACAGTTTAAAATAGGCTACTAAAATCACTACAATCTTGATAAATAGACAAATACAGTTTAGCGGTATTAGGCCGACTGACTTTAGGACCATGCAAACACCTGGGAGCGGGAGGGAAGGCTGTTTGTATGGCTGGCTGGCTTTATGGAGAGCCCATCGACTCAGCTGCAGGAAACAGCCAATCTTTTCTCAAAACAGAGCAGATGCTGAGCTAGTGCGTAGCAGATAATTATTGTATGACATGGGTTTGTAGAACATTAAGTCCCCTATTGACTGAGGTGAATGAAGCAACATCAACAAGGTGATAATGGCTGGAGTCAATTTTGCTTGTTTTTTGCTGTTCTCCAAAATAAACTATTTGAGTTTTTAAATTGTGTAGAAATGCAGTAAATGAGCTTCAATTTTATAACAATTCCGTGCAGGGAAATTCCCTGTCACACTGCCATACCCTATAGGTTTAGCTGAAATGACTCCCCTGCAATAGTTCCAGACACACTTCTATGCAGTTGTTACCTAGTTCTTTATCAGTGCCAGTTCCCTTTTTTATTAGGGCTGTTTGGTCACACAGTCCCTCCGAGGTACTAGGATCAGAAAGAACGAGACATCTGGTTTAAATTAACAGCAGTTTAACAGACCCTTAGAAAGTGTAGCTGTGTTCCCAAACTCATATTATGGGCAGGTCTTGTGTAATTTTAATCCAAAGGCAGGAAGCAAGGGTCAATTAACCAGTAAAAGCACACTGTGTCTTTGGGGAACCAACAAAAAAAGCGTGACCTTTTTGTTTCTTGTTTATGTCAATTAATTTCCCCCCACTAAACCTCCGGTCCCTGCCATGGCTGAATCAGGTGGAGTTATTAGCCATTGCAAAAGTAATTAGAGTGTCAAGGGAACCTTGACGAGGAAAATTGGCCATATTCCATCTACTTCCTCTGGTCGTTTTTGTCTTGTCAACAAACCAAGGGCACACTGATGCCTGTGAATAACTTGAACCTTTAAAATGCTATCACGCTAATGTTCTACTGACCACATTAGAAATATACCCCAGGGATTCCTGTGTTTGTTACAGTTAAGATAAATGTATCGGCTCCCTCTCTCTCTCAGTGTTTTCTGATATCGTGGGGACCGAGTATTTATTTGTGCTGTGTTTGAGTTAGAGGCCACTTCTCCGCACCTTTGCTGGCACCAGTGCATGTTCCCAAAGAGCCCAGGTCATAGGATGACTACGAAGAGGGATGCAGTATGTCTCTAATAACAAACAGCCTGTCCTCAACCTGGGGTGCTCAGGCATTGTGGTTATTTAAAGCAATGTAGAAATTTGTGCCACTCAATGACTGGAAATGTTGAGATTTCAGATCATCTGTCACTGTATGTGAGAGATAAAAATTATTTTAAAATAGACATTTTTCACAACAACCTTTTCCTAACTTATGCATCATTTGTTTCCATACTTACCCTCCAAAATATGGAACAATTACTGCACATGGTGGGAAGGTAAACTGAAATTAATCTACTGTAGAATACAAAAACCTGGGGCTCTAGAAGTTAAACATTTGTTTTTGTGTGTCTGCAGCTAGAAAAGTATATCCAGGAAAACATCAAGATGGAGATGGTGCATATTCAAGACCATCCAGTACACAACCAGACTGCTACCATGCTGGAAATCGGAACTAACCTGTTGACTCAGACTGCAGAACAGACCCACAAGTTAAACGTTGTCGAGGCTAAGGTAATGGCTACATCTGAGTTATATGTGATCAGAATCTCAAAGATAATTCTTAAATGAGATGTTCCATAAAACTAATTAACAACGAAGATATGCATGAAACAAAAACTTATACTCTATAAAAAATATATCCTAAGAGACACACTATGGAACTTAAGTTGCTAATAGACGTTAATATTTGGCTTGAATTTCTGCTGTTTGGTTCAAATGATATACACTGCACAAAAATATAAACACAACATGTAGTGTTGGTCCCATATTTCATGAGCTGAAATAAAAGATCCCAGAAATGTTTGATTCACACAAAAAGTTTATTTCTCTAAAATGTTGTGCACAAATGTGTTTACATCCTTGTTAGTAAGCATTTCTCCTTTGCCAAGATAATCCATCCACCTGCCAGGTGGGACATATCAAGAAGCTGATTAAACCTCATGATCATTACATCATTGATCATTGTGCTGGGGACAATAAAAGGCTACTCTAAGATGTGCGGTTTTGTCACACAACACATTGCCACAGATTGGCATGCTGACTGCAGGAATTTCCACCAGAGCTGTTGCCAGAGAATTTAATATGAATTTCTCTACCAAACATTGTTTTAGAGAATTTTGCAGTACATCCAACCAGCCTCACAACAACAGATTTTGTGTATGGCGTCGTATGGGAGAGCGGTTTGCTGATGTCAACGTTGTGAACAGAGTGCCACATGGTGGGGTTATGGTATGGGCAGGCAGGCATAAGCTACGGACAATGAATACAATTGCATTTTATTGATGGCAATTTGAATGTGAGCAATTTGAATCTGTGAGCAGATGCATATCTGTATTTCCAGTCATGCAAAATCCATAGATTGGGTTCTAAATTAATTGATTTCAATTGATTGATTTATCATATGAACTGTAACTCAGTAAAATCTTTGAAATTGTTGCATGCTGCGTTTATATTTTTGTTCAGTATAATATAAATCAATGTATTATCTCATGAAACCACACCAATCCTTAGTTTTAGGCAAAATGTTTGCTCATTTGTTTATGGAAGATTGCCGCTCTCTGTCCAATAAGGTCATTTCGGGTAAATATTTCTGTCCAATTATAGGATCCCTTTTGGCTCAAGAACACCATCAGAGGTAAAAGTTCTGCATAGCCTCATAATGCTAATTTGTCTCTCTGGTCAACAGAATAAAACTGTGGAATGTATTTTTTTTTAACATTGCTCACAAGTTGGTGGAATCTGTTTATTTGGTAACACTTTACTTATATTGGTGACATAGTAATCATTAAGGAAGGGATTAAGGCTGACGTTCTGTACATTACCTTGGAAATAATTGACGACGCATTGAGAATGAATGCTACATATCACCACTCTAAATAAAGTGTTACCATTTATTGTCATTATGTGTAGGTTATGAACCAGACATCAAGAATTGAGATCAAGTTGTTGGAGAACTCATTATCTACAAACAAACTGGAGAAGGAATTATTGGTACAGACTTCTAAAATTACTAAACTGCAAGACAAGAACAGGTACAGTATAACATTTTGATATCTGCATAAGTTTGCTATTTCCTCATTAAGACGTGTGGTACAATCTCAACTAAAATAGCTGTTACATACAGTGCCTTGCGAAAGTATTTGGCCCCCTTGAACTTTGCGACCTTTTGCCACATTTCAGGCTTCAAACATAAAGATATAAAACTGTATTTTTTTTGTGAAGAATCAACAACAAGTGGGACACAATCATGAAGTGGAACGACATTTATTGGATATTTCAAACTTTTTTAACAAATCAAAAACTGAAAAATTGGGCGTGCAAAATTATTCAGCCCCCTTAAGTTAATACTTTGTAGCGCCACCTTTTGCTGCGATTACAGCTGTAAGTCGCTTGGGGTATGTCTCTATCAGTTTTGCACATCGAGAGACTGAAATTTTTTCCCATTCCTCCTTGCAAAACAGCTCGAGCTCAGTGAGGTTGGATGGAGAGCATTTGTGAACAGCAGTTTTCAGTTCTTTCCACAGATTCTCGATTGGATTCAGGTCTGGACTTTGACTTGGCCATTCTAACACCTGGATAAGTTTATTTTTGAACCATTCCATTGTAGATTTTGCTTTATGTTTTGGATCATTGTCTTGTTGGAAGACAAATCTCCGTCCCAGTCTCAGGTCTTTTGCAGACTCCATCAGGTTTTCTTCCAGAATGGTCCTGTATTTGGCTCCATCCATCTTCCCATCAATTTTAACCATCTTCCCTGTCCCTGCTGAAGAAAAGCAGGCCCAAACCATGATGCTGCCACCACCATGTTTGACAGTGGGGATGGTGTGTTCAGGGTGATGAGCTGTGTTGCTTTTACGCCAAACATAACGTTTTGCATTGTTGCCAAAACGTTCAATTTTGGTTTCATCTGACCAGAGCACCTTCTTCCACATGTTTGGTGTGTCTCCCAGGTGGCTTGTGGCAAACTTTAAACCACACTTTTTATGGATATCTTTAAGAAATGGCTTTCTTCTTGCCACTCTTCCATAAAGGCCAGATTTGTGCAATATACGACTGATTGTTGTCCTATGGACAGAGTCTCCCACCTCAGCTGTAGATCTCTGCAGTTCATCCAGAGTGATCATAGGCCTCTTGGCTGCATCTCTGATCAGTCTTCTCCTTGTATGAGCTGAAAGTTTAGAGGGACGGCCAGGTCTTGGTAGATTTGCAGTGGTCTGATACTCCTTCCATTTCAATATTATCGCTTGCACAGTGCTCCTTGGGATGTTTAAAGCTTGGGAAATCTTTTTGTATCCAAATCCGGCTTTAAACTTCTTCACAACAGTATCTCGGACCTGCCTGGTGTGTTCCTTGTTCTTCATGATGCTCTCTGCGCTTTTAACGGACCTCTGAGACTATCACAGTGCAGGTGCATTTATACGGAGACTTGATTACACACAGGTGGATTGTATTTATCATCATTAGTCATTTAGGTCAACATTGGATCATTCAGAGATCCTCACTGAACTTCTGGAGAGAGTTTGCTGCACTGAAAGTAAAGGGGCTGAATAATTTTGCACGCCCAATTTTTCAGTTTTTGATTTGTTAAAAAAGTTTGAAATATCCAATAAATGTCGTTCCACTTCATGATTGTGTCCCACTTGTTGTTGATTCTTCACAAAAAAATACAGTTTTATATCTTTATGTTTGAAGCCTGAAATGTGGCAAAAGGTCGCAAAGTTCACGGGGGCCGAATACTTTCGCAAGGCACTGTATTTCTGCAGCTTTGAGCTGAAAAATAATTCATGTTGAAAAGACATATCAGTGCAAAGAAGCATATTTGAAACCATAACATTACTCCTGTACTGTGGAATCTTGGACAGCGCACGTTGCAGTAAAATGTATGTAATGAGAAATTCAAAATAATGCTTAGTAACTACAATATAAACAAAACTCTCAAAAGTAAAGACCTTGCAAAACTTTTTAAAAACATTTTCATTTCACCTTTATTTAACCAGGTAGGCCAGTTGAGAACACGTTCTCATTTACAACTGCGACCTGGCCAAGATAAAGCAAAGCAGTGCGACACAAACAACAACACAGAGTTACACATGGGATAAACAAACGTACAGTCAATACCACAATAGAAAAATCTATATACAGTGTGTGCAAATAAAGGAAGATTAGGGAGGTAAGGAAATAAATAGGCCATAGTGGCGAAATAATTACAAGTTAGCAATAACACTGAAGCGATAGACGTGCAGATGATGTTGTGCAAGTAGAGATACTGGGGTGCAAAAGAGCAAAAAAATAAATAACAATATGGGGATGAGGTAGTTGGGTACAGTTTTCATTGAGAAATGTGACAGATTTCCCATAAAAGTTCTAGATGTAACAGATAGACTGATGTAATTTGTCTTAAATGAGAACATGGGGCTCACAGCTGAATCTTGTTTTGCACTCTGTTTTGGTTACACATCAGGCCATATGGGGTACCGTAGACAAATATAATGGGCCACTACATCATACGGAAATTTACTCTATAAGGGGATCCTTTCTCAGCTTCTGATCACCATTACAACTGAACTGGTGCCCATAATCAACAGCAGCAGGCCACAGCAACATAAAAATAATTCACAGCTCATAAATTTCCATTAGAAATAATCATCATTTTCACAGTTTATGTTGCTTTGCAATGGTCAGCATGTTGACCGCAAATTTAGTTTGGCTCTGACATCCACTACTGTAAAGCTATGAAATCACTCATACGGTATGCGGTATAGGATAATGATACAATGGGTTTAAGCCTCAACTCAGATCTCACTGTGCCAATGTAAGGGTTTTGAATGCCCAAGTCACTTAGTCTTGCTATAACTATTATTTACATGGTTTTTGGTATTTACATAGTTTTTACATTGTTCAGGTGTAATTACAGTGAATGTACAAATTGTTACATGTAGGGATTACAACAATAATATCTGTGTGCAGTTTCAACCAAACTCATAATTACCCTGCTAGGATCTCACCCTTGTTTGAGATATTTTCATATACAGAATGTGTAACGTCAATGTGATGTCTATGTATGAATGTCAACAGGTTTACTGAGCTATGCAGATAGTTAGTTACATTATGCCTGTATCATGTTTTAAGGTATGACCCAGGTGCAGACAGTGCTGAAGAAACAAAAGTTTATTCTTTAAACAGGGGCAGGCAAACGACAGGTCAGGTCAGGCAGAATGGTCAGAAACGGGAAACTAGAAAACAGGAGCAAGGAACAGGGGAACAAAATGCTGGTAGGTTCTACGAACAAAACAAACTGGCAACAGACAAACAGAGAACCCAGGTATAAATACACAGGGAATTATGGGGAAGATGGGCAACACCTGGAGGGGGGTGGAAACAAGCACAAAGACAGGTGAAACAGCTCAGGGCGTAACAACCTGCCCATGTAAATACATTGTTTTAGAAGCCCAATTCAAGGTCAGCCTTGTTTCACTCCAACAGCAGTTGTGAAAGATGTAATTGAAGCAGGTTACATCTGTACAACACCACTGACACTTACCTGCCTGTTTCATCCACTCTTTGAGCCACATTTAGAATCACCAGATGTGTGCTTTGGCCAAACATTCAGTTGCAGTGTTGTTCATCTAGTGCTATGTTCACTTTGCTATCCTCTCATCAAGTTACATACATTTGGCTTGTTTCAGTGTTTAGTCAACCAGAGTCCACATCTATTTTCAGCTACGACCCTAGAGCATAGGTTTATCTACTCGACGGTTAGTGTTTTTTTGGAGTTACTTACACATGGAAGCAGTGAAAGTGAATTAGTTAGCTTGGTTGTCAAGAGACAACGGGGCCTGTTCAAATACTTATTTGTCCTTCTATCATTGTGGTTATTCTTGTAAAGCAAGGGTTCAAGTTTACACCAAAACTGTAGATTAATGATCAATCGACGTAGGGCAGGTACAGTAGGGAGGTAGAATGCTTTATCAAAGCACATAGTATATAATTGAAAGTCAACAGACATGCAGTTGACATGTTGCTGATAGTTTGTAGAGCATCTACAGATGGACTATCCAAATAAACCCCCGGCCCCTTTTGCTGAGTAATTTAGAGAACAAGCGACAAAAGAAGGCTTGGTAATCAAAATACTACGAAATATACTTGTCGCCTATCTTCTCAGTCATTTGGAGAACAAGGTGCAGGTGTTGGAGTCACAGCAGCGGGACGAGCTGGAGGACATGAGGGAGGAGAAGAATAGGCTACAAGGACTGGTGAGGACCCAGACGACAGCCATCGAGGCTCTAGAGAGGCAGCTGAGGGTGGCCAGCACCAACAACTCAGCCCTGCAAAGGCAGCATCAGCAGCTCATGGAGTCGGTCCACACGCTCATCAACATGGTGTCTACCGGTACAGGTAGGAACACCTTCAGAAGCTCAGGTTTTGTCAAATGCAGTTTGCTTTCTGATAAGTCCACACTCGGCTGAAGAGATCAGAGTCGAACAACCTTTTGTTGTTTTGATTGGTTTTTCGACAGGACAGAATGAAGTTAGGGGAACAGACAATAAAGCAGGAATGACGGGAAGGAAGGCCACAGACAGCGACCGAACCAAGGCTCAAACCACATTGCAGAGGTGGTCCGGGAGTCGAGTGTCATAACTCAACCAGACTCCGGCGCTCTATTGAAGTGTCAAATCAAATCCAGTACACTCCAGTGTTTAACTCCAGAGAGATAGAATGTTCATAATGTCATTGTGACAGCTGTCTGCAGACAGACAGTCGATAGACATGCTGTAAACCACCATGAGTGCACACTTTCACGGCAATGAAAAGATCAAACGTTATCAGACATCAACACCTAGGTCCCTTCTGGGGAAATAGAATCCACTGATGGATCCGAGCCAGTTCCTCTCTAGAGTCACAGCTTAAGGCTGGGTTGGAGCTAAAGACGTGGCTTGTTTCTTTGATGGGTCAACATGAAAATGTAAAGACTTTGGGTGGGCCACAATGTGTACACGTTTGGGGACCATTGCACATTCATAAATTCAGATAACACTAACATTCTGGAAAATGGGTGCGGATATCATATGTGCTGTGCGGTCTTAATGACATCCAGTCGTTAATGACACAGAGAGCGAGAGAAGGAGAGAGAGAGATTGTTGGGAGCTGACTTGATGATGTTTTTGGCCGTCAAGTCTTGGATTCACTTTGATAACTCTCATTTGAACTTCCCAATCAACATCTTGCCTGAGTAGGACATGTCAGCATCTGTTTCCGGAGACGTTCCCAACTCAAATGAGACTGCTTTCAATTATCGTCATCAGATTGTTGTCTACCCTTTGTAGATTTTAAACAAAACACTTATTTTTGGCTTTGTTTCAAAATGTGTGTGTGTGTGTGTGTGTGTGTGTGTGTGTGTGTTTGTGTGTGTGTGCAGGGATATTGCTGAGAGACCAGAGGTTTTGTGATTGTGCAGAAGCCTATAAAGCAGGACACAACATCAGTGGAGTCTACTACATATACATCAGTAACATGACAGAACCCACCCAGGTGAATAAATAACACTGTCATCATCCTCACAAGCCAACTTGTGTCAACTTTCTCTTGTCAACTTTCTCCAAGTGCGGCTGATAGATCAACGTTTTTTGAGTGGTGCCTCTGTCGTTGCTAAGTGCAATGACTAGATTTGAGTTATTGTTTCACCAGGTGTTTTGTGACATGGAGACTAGTGGTGGAGGCTGGACATTGGTCCAGCGCAGGGTCAACGGCAGTGTGGACTTCCAGAGAACATGGAAGGAATACAAAATGGTGGGTACTCCTGACAACCTCCAACTTTGGAATTCACAGCTGACGTTAGGGATGTTACTGTACTGTACCTACCTGTGTTAGATTTGTTGTGCAGGTGCTGAGAATAATGTTGTTGTCCCAATAAAGCCCTGTGTAAAATGTTTTCCCATTCATCCATTGGGCCGCTTGGACACCTATTCATCCATTGGCAGACCAGTTCAGATGCCAAGAGCTGACAAAGCATCAAACATGGACTACTTGAACTTAAAATATAGATGTAAGGTGCCCTTGTGTAATGGTGTGATCATCCGATGTTTGTCTCTAGGGTTTTGGGGACCCTGCGGGAGAGCACTGGCTTGGGAATGAGCTGGCGTTTCAAATGACCAGTCAGACCCAGTATGCCCTGAGAGTGGAGCTGAGAGACTGGGAGGGGAACACACCCTACTCCCACTACGACAAGTTCCAACTGGCCAGTGAGAAACAACAATACAGGTACAGTACTCTACCTCATGACTTCACCATGTCCATATGGAAAACGTAGCTCTTTCTAAACAGATTTTTCATGGCTGAACACAATTTTCTACTTCCCACATAGCCTTGGGAAGTAAGGGTGCTGCAGCACCCGCTGAAAAATCAGAATTAAAAACAATATTTATGTCACGCCCTGACCATGGAAAGCTGTTTATTTTCTATGTTGGTTGGGGCGTGATAGTGACCAGGGTGGGTCATCTAGGTTAATTGTATTTCTATGGTGGCCTGATATGGTTCAGAGGTAGCTGTTTATTGTTGTCTCTGATTGGGGATCATATTTAGATAGCCATTTTCCCCATTGGGTTTGTGGGATCTTGTCTACAGTTAGTTGCCTGTGTGCACACCAGTAGCTTCACGTTTCGTTTGTACTTGTTTGTATTGTTTGGTGAGTTTCGGTTCATTTTAATATGTGGAGCTCTACGCACTTGCCTTGTTCCAATCATTATAACGATTGTGACTTTAACTAGGCAAGTCAGTTAAGGACAAATTCTTATTTACAATGACAGCCTACACTGGCCAAACCCGGACGACACTAGGCCAATTGTGTGCCGCCCTATGGGACTCCCAATCACGGCCGGTTGTGATACAGCCTGGAATTGAACCAGGGTGTCTGTAGTGACACCTCAAGCACTGAGATGCAGTGCCTTAGACTGCTGCGCCACTCAGGAGCCCCAATGGTAGTGCCCAACGTGGGGCTTGCAATGCTATGGTTTTTATATTCCGCAAGTAAACACTCAAATACATTTGGTTGAAATGTTTTTACAAAAGTAGTGCACTATGCCTTTAGTAGTCCTGTATTTTAGCAGACCAATATAGACTTCTTCAGATTTAGACTTCTTCAGTGCAGGTATTCTTTTTTCCTGCATCCCCGGGAAAAAAAATGCCATGACCTCCCACTCCCAAACGACTTCCTAAAGCTATGGTCGTACGAGACGGATCGTAGGGACTTGATCTGGCTGGCTGACAGGCGAAGTGGGTGGGAAGTGGCAAGCAAAGGCCTTGAAGTTTGTCTGCTTCACTTTGTTCAAGGTCAGGAGTTTGTGATGAGGTGTGTGGTGACAAATGCCTGAACCACGAGTAACACTGAGTCACAATGTCGATGTGTTCATTTCTTTATCTGACTCAAAGGACCACAACAAATAAAGCATATAAGCCAGAGCTAGGCTGACAGTATAGAAATGGGGAACGGTAACAGGATTTCTGGCAAGAACTATGCAAATATGTACACAGTTCAAGTTTACTATGTCTTTGTCACCACAACAAAACTCATTGCACATGAATAATCCTGGATCCAATGATATAGGAATAAATATCAATGTTGTTATTAATCATATATCGCCTTTCCATTACAAGGAAAATAATACAGTTCTTATTGTATATCTGAAAGCCATGTAAAATTACTTTGAAAAAAAGTCTACAGCGTTCGCTTTTTGCTTCAACTTTCCTCACAGTATTATCTCATAGCTATTTTTTTTGTATGGAATGAATTCAAAATGTGATTTTGGCATCAGAAATCCATCAGTCCCAGTCAAGCTGACTTTCCCATCTGCAGGCTGTTCCTGTGGGGCTACAGTGGAACAGCAGGAGAGCAGAGCAGCCTGGTATCGCATGGCACCAGCTTCAGCACCCGCGACGCCGATAACGACAACTGCCTGTGCAAGTGTGCCCTCATGCTGACTGGGGGTGAGGGTTAAAACTTGTCCTCCACGAGGGAATTTAGGGCATTATGTTATGTGAAAGTGACATACAAGCAGTAACCCCTTTCTTACAGCTAGCTGACTTGAGGCATGCTGCCAATATGACTTCTCACTCTGGTAAATGAATAACATAGCTAATGCCTTTCATGTCGTGACATAAATATATAATGTTTTTGTTTTCATCAATTTACGTGGGTGTCAACATGTCATAACATGCCAGCAGTTTTTTATGACGTGTTGTGACATGTATTCTGTTGACCTTGCTAAAGTAAAGCTCAAGTAAAGTTCATCAGTTGTTTTAATTGTTAAGTACTTGGCTCTGAAATTATTGACACCCTTCATAAAGATTAGCAAAAATGACAGTGTATAATAAATAATTCAAATACTGAGCTATATTGTATTTCCAAAACATAAAAATTATATCATTTTATACTAATCCAATTGCTCATAAAAATAGATTTTGTTTACCAAGAAATATTTATTTTTCTCAGAAGGGTAGGGGGCAAAATTATCAACACCCCTATTTTCAATACCTCACCAGCTAATGGCAGTGAGCCTATTTCTAAAATGTTTTATGATATTGGAGAACACGTTTGGAGTGATATTAGACTATGCCTCCATACAGAATCATTCCAGAACCTTGATATTTCTTTGTCTGTACCTCTTCAATTCAAACCACAGGTTTTCAATGGCGTTCAAGTCCGGAGACATAGATGGTCATTGCAAAATGTAGATTTTTTGGGGGTCAATTAACCATTTCTTTGTGGATTTTGATATGTGCTTGGAGTTATTGTTTTGCTGATAGATCCACTTGTGGCCAAGTTTCAGCCTCCTGGCCGAGACAACCAGGTTTTTTAAAGTTCATGATGCTGTTGACCTTAACAAGGGCCCAAGGATCAGTGGAAGCAAAATAGCCCCATAACATCACAAATCCACCACCATATTTTACAGTAGGTATGTGGTTCTTTTCTGCATACGATTCCTCTTTTCGACGCCAAAACCGACCACTTGTGTGCATGGCCAAAGAGCTTTATTTTCATGTGATTCAACAAATGTAAATGGCTGGAGTTTGCTAAACGGCACTGGCACTTGGATTGGAACCGGTGCTACTGTAAGATGGCATGAAAACCGAGCTCTTTTGGCCCAATATGTCCTTCAATCTCATAAAATATTTTGAAAAAGGATAGGTGCCGTTATCCTCGCCAGGTTAGTTATTGAAAGTTATTATAGAAAACAGGGATGTTCGTTTTAACCCCTAAATGTTTTGTATATATGTTTTTTTTTTTACTTAAACAAAATCTATTTTTCTGAGCAATTGTATTAGTTAGTATAAAATAATATATTTCCCAATTTTATTGAGCGTACAATATACTGTAGCTCAGTATTTGAATTATTTATTTTATACAGTAATTCTTGCTCATCTTTATCAAGGGTGTCATCTTTATCAAGGCTGTCAATGATTTCGGACCCACTGTAAATACCTACATACTAAAAAAATATATGTTTTTCAGGTCTACATGTTTGTATATAATTATTAGTTTGTTTGTGGTACTATAGTACTCTCGATCATTTTATTTTACTCTGAGATTCCTGTGCTTTTTGTGTAACACCCTGATAAACTCATTGTACTCCATACAGCAGTTTCAATCTGAATTGCTTACTCTCTTCTTGACTCCTCACTGGACACAGACGTCATTTCAACTTCTAGTTTTAATTTACTTTGGGTTGAGTTGTCAACTAATTTCAATTCAATGTGAAATCAACCAAAAAGTTCACCCTGTCATTGGATTTAGGTTAATAAAAGTTGGGTGAAAAAAAATCATAAGTTCTCTTACGTTGATTAATTATTGCAAGTACAATCAGTTTTCCATGTTGATTCAACGTCATCCCATATATATTTTTTGGTTTAAATGACATGGAAACAACTTTAATAAAAATCAGTTTTTGCCCAGTGGGTCTTGACTCTAGGCCCAGAGCTAAAGACAACAAGACAAGGCATAAACGCAATTTCTGGGATCTTCACCAGATACAAGCATTCCAGCTCCTATCTCCTAAGTGCTGTGTAAAACACATCCCGACCTCAAACCATTCCCTCAGTCACACAAACTCCAAGATAAATAGCTTTTTAATACTAAAACTTTGATTGATTCTGAAAGTTGTTTAAGTTAATTGCTCCAGCACAGCTGGAACCCCTTTCAAAATGTTTGAAACTATAGTCATCCGTAATCAAACCACTTATGGGTACAACCTCTTGACACATGCCATCCAAAGCAAACAGCAGAGGGGTGATATTAGATTAATCAGAGATGAATTTGCAGTATCTCTCTGAGGCGCGAGTGTGGTTCTCATAGCAGGACCCATGTTTGCTTTGAAATGGAATAAGAACCTTATGCACAGCAGGTTAGCACACCACTACCATGAGTCAAAACACCACATTTGGTGAGAGAGAAAGAACTTGGTTGGAAAAGGTGGGGGGAATGATTAATTGAGGCTTAAGGACTGTGTGGCAAGCTGTTCACAAGTGTCGGTTCCACTTTAATTGCTGTAACCATTTTGCTAACACAAAGACATATCTCCCGGAGTCCATCCTGCTATAACCCAACCACTCTTTCTGTTCTTTAGGTTGGTGGTTTGACGCTTGTGGCTTGTCCAACCTCAACGGCATTTACTACACCGTGGGCCACAACATCCGCAAGCTGAACGGCATAAAGTGGCATCACTTTCGGGGACCGAGTTATTCACTTAGTTCGACAGCCATGATGATCCGACCATCCGACTTCTAAGACCGGACAGTCATTTGGAGAGGGGAAGGGCTGTGAATGGGAAAGGGACAGTCATTTGGAGAGGGGAAGGGCTGTGAATGGGAAAGGGACAGTCATTTGGAGAGGGGAAGGGCTGTGAATGAGAAAGGGACAGTCCGGACAGTCATTTGGAGAGGGGAATGGCTGTGAATGGGAAAGGGACAGTCATTTGGAGAGGGGAAGGGCTGTGAATGGGAAAGGGACAGTCATTTGGAGAGGGGAAGGGCTGTGAATGGGAAAGGGACAGTCATTTGGAGAGGGGAAAGGCTGTGAATGGGAAAGGGACAGTCATTTGGAGAGGGGAAGGGCTATGAATGGGAAAGGGACATACATTTCTTTGCCTCATTGTCTCCAGGACAAAGGCAGGTGTAAATTTAAGTTTTTAATAGCAAACAATCAATCAGTCACTGGATGACTGGGTGTCATTTAGTACATGCGAAAACATTGGGAGTCAGCAGAAGAGACCAGACTGATAGTCTTCGTCACTTGGCACCTTTATGCAGTGTAGATCTGGCCTCAGCTCTTTTTAATATATACTATAAGGTGCCAGATTCTCAGTCCTCTGATGTCTTGCTTTACCACAATGTGCTAGTGATGTCAAAAATACACATCTACACAGCTCCCTCACACCCTCAGTGTTTATTCCAGAACATTCTGAAGCTGTCATCATCAAGACAACATCAAATTAATATATAGGAATGTCACATATCCATGAGCCAAGAGGACTATTTTAAATTAACCACAGATAAAGACACCAAGACAAAGAAATGGAAGACATTTTGGCCAGAATGTGCCAGAATATTTTATGATTGACAAGATGTGATATGGACAGGCCTGTGAGGCCTGCTTATGAAATATTTCAACGTTCCTACTTTTTTTTTGCAAAATTGTATTTACGTACTGTAAATGTGAGCTAAACTTTGACATAATTGTTTTGCATAACTGGATTGTATGTTTAAATTTTGGGTTCATTGCTCTGCCATTTCGTGTGAATCTGTTAATATTTCTCTAAGCTTGTTTTTTCTATTAAGGATATCTCTACATTCCTTTTATATGTACTTTTCTCTATATGCGCATTCTGACCTTGAATTTATGCATGAGTATAGAATGCTATTCACCCACTATTAGTTTGGGGTGGAGATGAAATAAATGAAGGTGTGGCGGAGGTGTGTCTACAGATACTCTGTATTCTGGCCTTGACTTAATTCCCTAATAATTCAACCACATTTATGCGTGAGGAAACCATTAATAAAGTTTAGCGACCCTACCAGTTCCAAGTGGGAAAAGCATCTACCATATTTTCAGATAGAAATAACACCGTTCTCCATGCACTGTAAATTACAACTTGAGCTATTGATACGAGCTAAAAGACATAGTAGTCTAATTAAATCGTTATGGAGCTGTCACGCCCTGACCTTGGTTATCTTTGTTTTCTTTATTATTTTGGTTAGGTCAGGGTGTGACGAGGGTGGTATGTGTGTTTTGTCTTGTCTAGGTTTTTTTGTATTCTATGGGGTTTTGGTATGTCTAGGTATATGTAGGTCTATGGTGGACTTGGCCGGGCTAGAATGGGCATCCAGCCAGGAAGGAGGGTGCCGGCTTAGCGCTCCTGGTCTCCAGTATACCTCCTTGGACCAGGAAATCCTGCGCCGGCTCTGCGTACTGTGTCTCTGGTGAGTCTGCACAGCCCAGTGCGTCCTGTGCCAGCGCCCTGCATCTGCAGGGCGAAAATAAACATCCAGCCAGGACGGGTTGTGTCAGCTCTACACTCCAGACCTCCAGTGCGCCTCAAAAGTCCAGTACGTCCTGTGCCTGCTCCCCGCACTCACCCTGAGGTGTGTGTCACCAGCCCAGTACCACCAGTACCGGTACCAATCATCAGACCTCCAATGCACCTCCAGGGTCCAGTACGCCCTGTTCCTGCTCCTCGCACTCGCCCTGAGGTGCGTGTCCCCAGCCCAGTACCACCAGTGCCGGCACCCTGCGCCTCGGCAGTACAGAGCGTCCTGCGACAGTACCCAGTCCAGAACGTCCGGCGACAGTACTCAGTCCAGAGCGTCCGGCGACAGTACCCAGTCCGGAGCGTCCGGTGACAGTACCCAGTCCGGAGCGTCCGGCGACAGTACCCAGTCCAGAACGTCCGGCGACAGTACTCAGTCCAGAGCGTCCGGCGACAGTACCCAGTCCGGAGCGTCCGGCGACAGTACCCAGTCCGGAGCGTCCGGCGACAGTACACAGTCCGGAACCTCCAACTACGGGCCACAGTCCAGAACCTCCAACGACGGGCCACAGTCCGGAACCTCCAACGACGGTCCCCAGCCCGGGGTCTCAAGCGACGGTCGCCAGTCCGGGGTCTCCAGCGACGGTCTCCAGTCCAGAATATCTGCCAATGATCCACGCAGCGAGGGTCCCCAACCCGAGGCCTACGGTGAGGATCCGCAGTCCAAAGCCCCCGACAATGATCCACGGGTCAAGAGCGGACTCAGGGTAAAGAAAGGGGGCGGCATCCAGAATCAGAGCTGCCACCGAGGTTAGATGCCCACCCAGACCCTCCCATATAGGTTTAGGTTTGCGGCCGGGAGTCCGCACCTTTGGGGGGGGGGGGGGGTACTGTCACTCCCTGACCTTAGTTATCTTTGTTTTCTTTTTGTTTTCTTTCTTTATTAGGGATAGGTGGCTATGGGTGTGACGAGGGTGGTATGTGTGCTTTCGTCTTGTCTAGGGTTTTTTGTATTCTATGGGGTTTTGGTATGTCTAGGTATATGTAGGTCTATGGTGGCCTGAATTGGTTCCCAATCAGAGACAGCTGTTTATCATTGTCTGATTGGGGATCCTATTTAGGTTGCCATTTTCCATTTTGGTTTTGTGGGTTATTGTCTATGTGTAGTTGCATGTCAGCACTAGTTGTTTATAGCTTTACGTTTGTTTTGTTAGTTTGTTTAAGTGTTCTTCATTAAATAAAAGAAGAATGTATTCCAATCACGCTGCGACTTGGTCTCCTAGTTATGACGAACGTGACAGGAGTAGCGAGCAGCGAGCAGACCAGTTTGAACCAGAGGCATGGCCGTCATCACACAGTTCCATGGTTAGTGCAGGTAATAGACAAGGGTATAACCTACACTATTCTCCCTATTATAATTCTATAATATACACTAATCTTCCAACATTACCATAGGTGGAAAAACTGAATGTGGCAATTTTAAGAATGAATTATTTTGTGCGTAAAGGCTCTCCAAACCTGTTTTTTATGATTCGTAAATACTTTCCTAAAAGTAAATAATCTACAACATCATCATATTTTTAAATATACCAATTGGTGCTGAAACCGAGATGGATACTGTAAACTTTAATTAAACGCTCAGTCTCAAATCAGTCGCCTATCCCTTTTAATAGCCGGGCAATGTCACACATTTCATCAAATAAACGGCTGTTTCAAATAGACGCTGTGTAACGATTTTCTTCTTCCTCTGACGAGGAGTATGAAATATCGGACCAATGCACAGCGTGGTAAGTGTCCATAATATATTTATTAACCTGAACACAGAATACAAAAGAACAAGAGAAATAAATGAAAACCGAAACAGTTCTGTATGGAAAACAGACACAGAAAACAACTACCCACAACCCATAGTGGGAAAACAGGCTGCCTAAGTATGGTTCTCAATCAGAGACAACGAATGACAGCTGCCTCTGATTGGGAACCATACCAGGCCAAAACCAGAAATACAAAACATAGAATGCCCACCCCAACTCGCGCCCTGACCAAACTAAAATAGAGACATTAAAAAAGGAACTAAGGTCAGGACGTGACATTGGGTATTTAGGAATTGTTTATTAGGTTACCATGACTATTTTAAGGTCTCTCCAGAGATGTTCAATCGGGTTCAAGTCCGGGCTTTGGCTGGACCACTCAAGGACATTCAGAGACTTGTCCCGAAGCCAATCCTGCATTGTCTTGGATATGTGTTTAGGGTCGTTGTCCTGTTGGAAGATGAACCTTCACCCCAGTCTGAGGTCCTGAGCACTCTGGAGCAGGTTTTCATCAAGGATCTCTTCATCTTTCTCTCAATCCTGTTTAGTCTCCCAGACCGTTCCGCTGAAAAATATCCCAACAGCATGATGCTGCCACCCCAATACTTCACCGTAGGGATGGTGCCAGGTTTCCTTCAGACGTGACGCTTGGCATTCAGGCCAAAGAGTTCAATCTTGGTTTAATCAGACTAGAGAATCTTGTTTCTCATGTTCTGAGAGTCTTCAGTTGCCTTTGGGAAACTACAAGCCTGCTGTCATGTGCCTTTTACTGAGGAGTTGCTTCCGTCTGCCCACTCTAGCATAAAGGCCTGATTGGTGGAGTGCTACAGAGATCGTTGTCCTTCTGGAAGGTTCTCACATCTCCACAGAGGAACTCCGGAGTTCTGTCAGAGTGACCATCAGGTTCTTGGTCACCTCCCTGACCAAGGCCCTTCTTCCCCGATTGCTCAGTTTGGCTGGGTGGCCAGCTCTAGGAAGAGTCTTGGTGGTTCCAAACTTTTTCCATTTAAGAATGGTGGAGGTCACTGTGTTCTTGGGGACCTTCAATGCTGCATACATTTTTTGGTACCCTTCTCCAGATCTGTGCCTTGATACAATCCTGTCTCGGAGCTCTACAGACTATTCCTTCGACCTCATGGCTTGGTTTTTGCTCTGACATGGACTGTCAACTGTGGGACCTTATATAGCCTTTCAAAATAATGTCCAATCAATTGAATTTATCACAAGTGGAGTCCAATCAAGTTGTAGAAACTTCTCAAGGGTTATCAATGCAAATAGGATGCACCGGAGTTCAATTTCGTATCTCATAGCAAAGGGTCTGAATACCTATGTAAAATAAGGTATTTCTGTTTTTTGCAAACTTTTCTTAAACTGTTTTCGCTTTGTTTTTATGGGGTATTGTGTGCAGATTGAGGAGGGGTAAAATTAATTTCATACATTTTAGAATACGGCTGTAACATAACAAAATGTGGAAAAGGTCAAGGTGTCTGAATCAAAATAAAAGTGTCACAGTGTGTAAATGATAACATATTAGTGCAGGAAATGAAGAAACTGATTAAAATGCTGAAAGTGAATGCTGGAATTAAACAATAAACTATGCAAATGATCAAAAGCTGTGTACATTAAAGAAATAGATACCTGGCTCAAATAGAAGCATGTCTCTAACAAGGGCCTGTTGTGTTCAGGGATTAATGGAAGTTTTATGGTATATTTAGATGGTTTTCTTTCATTAATCCCTAATATTCTGAACCCATTCTCTCGATATACAGTATTCTAGTGAGTCTGTCGACAAAATTCTAACTAAAAGGTACACCATATTTAAAGGAGCACTGTGGAGAAATCGCTCCACCATTTCCTGGTTGCAAAAACTCTAATATTTAGCCTAATTTCAGTTTATTGACAAAACAAGTTTCAAGTTTTATTGTCACATGCACAAGACCAGTGAAATGCCTTGCAAACTCAAAACCCAACAATGCAATAATCAATAACAATTAAATACTAGAAGAAAAAAAAAGAAATAAGAATATGAAATACACAATATAAATAATTAAGTAAACATACTATATACAGGAAATCCAATCCATACCATAGTTACATGATGTTGGAGGGATGGAGGTAGATATGTATAGGGGTAAGGGGACTAGGCAACAGGATATAAGATAAACAGAGTAGCAGCAGCTTGCATGTGAGTGGGTGTGTGGAGTCAGTATAAATGTATGTGCATATTATGTGTGAGTGAGCAAATGATGGATTGAGTGTTTGTGTGTGTTGTGTAAGGCACTGTGAGTCTGCATAGAGACAAATATTGAAATGAAAGGTCAATAAATGTACAAGGTCAACTCAGATAGTCCGTATAGCTATTTTGTTAGCTATTTAGCAGTCGTATTGCTTGGGGATCGAAGCTGTTCAAGAGCCTGTTGGTGTCAGCCTTGATGCACCTGTACCTCTTGCCATGCGGAAGCAGAGAAAGTCTATGGCTTGGGTGGTTTGACAATTTTCAGGGCCTTCTTTTCACACCACCTGATATAGAGGTCCTAGCTCGGCCCCAGTGATGTACTGGGCTGTCCACACAACCCGCTTGTGCTATTGCCATACCAAGCAGTGATGCAGCCAGTCAATATGTTCTCAATGGTACAGCTGTAGAACCTTTTCAGGATTTGAGGGCCCATGCCAAACTTTTTCAACCTCCTGAGGGGGAAGTGTGTGTGTGTGTGTGTTTGGACCATTTTAAGTCTTTATGGATTTGGACACCGAGGAACTGTCTACCTGCTCCACTGCCGCCCCATCGATGTGGATGGGGACGTGCTCACCTCACCCACTTTTCCTGTAGTACACGATCAGCTCCTTGGTCTTGCTGACATTGAGCGAGAGGTTGTTGCTCCGGCATCACACTGCCAAGTCACTGACCTCCTCCCTGTAGGCTGACTCATCATCGCCGGTGATCAGGCCTAGCACTGCCGTGTCGTCAGGGAACTTGATAATGGTGTTGGAGTTGTGCGTGGTCACACAGTCATGGATGAACAGGGAATACAGGAGGGGACTAAGCACACATCCCAGTGGGACAGGGTCAGCGTGGCGGAGGTGATGTTGCCTACCCTCACCACCTGAGGTCGGCCCATCAGGAATTCCAGGATCCAGTTGCAGAGGGAGGTGTTCAGACCTAAAGTCCTAAGCTCGGTGACAAGCAAATATAGTGTAGAGAATCATTGTACCATTTAAACTGCTGTGAAATATATCTTCCATAACCAAAAATATTGTATTTTCAGCTGTATGCAGATGGTGTACAAAACTGAAATTAACTTCAGAATGGGAAGCATAGAAATAGGGCACATAGAATAGATATACCGCTTCTTAGACTTGCTTTCAATGAAAATGACAGATCTAGATAACACATTTCTATGTTAACTTGGCCGGGTCACCCAAAAAGTTGCATATAGTAGTTTTAAAGGGATGACTTAAGATACATGTATTGAAAAACCTATTGACTGAAAAGTCCACAAGAAAATATTTTGGCCTGTAAGTTTGAGGGTTTTCAGTGGTTGAATGAAATGTTTTCAGAGCACGGAAGGTAGCCACATCTGCAGAGCGCGTTATGCGACTGAATTAGGTAAGTCTGAATACCAAATACTGAGAAGTGAGTATGAAAGGAGTGTGTAGGAAAGGTGTAAAAGTCTGAATTGGCCCCTAAGTGAATTATTCCAACTTAACTTTTGAGGTGATGCACTTTATGAGTACTTAGTATCTGATACAGTAAAAGGCCAAAGCTTTGTTTTACAACTAGGGTGAGGTACATTTTCGCATTGAGTTACAGTTGAAACACATTACTTTCTTGCAGGGAGTGTCTATGTTGTGCCAGTTTTTCCATATTTTGTGCAACATTAATTAGCCCCATAACTCTTCAACTCTTAAAACCATTACGGCTAGAATCTCGTTACCGGGATTGATTTGACAACATTCGGTAAATTGCAGAGTGAGAAATTCAAAAATACAAAATTCGTAATATTAAAACACTCATGAAGATACAAGTGTCTTACATCATTTAAAAGCTTAACCTCTTGTTAATACAGCCGCTTTGTCAGATTTCAAAAAGGCTTTACGGCGAAAGCACACCATGCGATTATCTGAGGACAGATGCATCACAAAAGTCAGAAATAGCGATAAAATAAATTGCTTACCTTTTGAAGATCTTAATCTTTTTGCAATCCCAAAGGTCACAGTTACACAATGAATGGTTGTTTTGTTTGATAAAGTCCTTTATTTCCTAAAAATTTCTGTTTATTTGTTGCGTTTGATTCAGAAATACACCTGTTCCAACTCGCCCAACATGCCTACAAAGGATCTAATAAGTTACCTGTAAACTTGGTCCAAACATTTCAAACAACGTTTCTAATCCAACCTCAGGTACCATAATATGTAAATAATCAATCAAATTTAAGACTTAATAAACTGTTTTCAATACCGGAGAAAAACAACGAGGAACGCATTCTCATTCACACGCACCAAAACACTGGAGTCCACCTGAATGACACTTAGAAAGAATACGAATACTTCCTCATTAAAAATAAAAAAACATTGAACAATTTCTAAAGACTGTTAAAGCCATAGGAACTGGAAGCCATAGACACTGCAATCTGGGTCCTAATAATTAGCCTTTCCCATAGAAAAGCATTGGAAAATCCAATGACCTCAACAACAAAAATTCCTGGATGGATTGTCATCGGGATTTCCCCTGCTAAATTAGTTATGTTATACTCACAGATATTATTTGAACGGTTTTAGAAACTTTAGAGTGTTTTCTATCCAATACTACCATGCATATGCATATCCTAGCTTCGGGTCCTGAGTAGCAGGCAGTTTACTTTGGGCACATCAGTCATCCAAACTTCCGAATACTGCCCCCTAGCCTTAAGAAGTTTTAATTGCAGTGTGACCGTGAGGCAGCCCTTGCATTATTTTAATGTAACATTTGACAGCCATGTTATCACTTTTGTATTGTTAATATTGTCATTGATTTGAATTAAAAGCAAAAACATAAATGTGAACTCATGTTCATGCCAGCTGTACTAATGTATGGAACTTAATTACTAGGCCTCTTACGCCATTGTGCTGATGTAGATGCCATTGTGCTAAGTGCACATGATAGATCTTTATTTGAACTGTGACATTTGAACCCGTCAACAATATGTCATATAATTGAGAATTATGTCATGGTTGATTGCAAAGAGCTCAGCAGGGTTGTAAAGAAATGTAATGTATTCCATTTGTTCGCCAACACAAACAGAAGCATATGAAACATTCCCTGTTGAAAGCACAGTTAAGACCCAAAACTCTCCCTAACACACACATTATACACATTATCACACATTATCTGCAGCTATAAAATGTTTACTTGTAACATCTCAGTCAAATATTGATATCGCTTTTAAATTGGAAAATAAGTGTTTCTATGCTCTGTTGCGGTGAAGATGACTGCCTTTGCTCGTAAAAACAGTATTATGACATTGAATTTTTGCTTTTTTACTTGTGTGTTATAACTCTAAAAACATAAGCATCATTCAATTTTGATTTTCATTTATATTTTGTAAGTCAAGATCAATTGCAATAGTCATCAGTGATTAACATCTTGATTGACACTAAAGGGCTTTGTTATCATTGAAACACGGAAAATGCATCTTATCGATGATTGCAATTGCATGTTGGCAGAGCCTTTATTTCACGGATCCCGTCATCTTCTCGCTCAGAGCTTGAACAATACCAAGTCTCTCTACGTGTAAATGGAGGAGATATCATCCATGTGGAAGTACTTACGCTCCATTGATTGTATCTATCCAACCCAAACATAGAAAATTAAACCCAGAACCCCACATAGAAATAATAAACTAGACTAAAACCCCTAGTCACACCCTGACCTACTCTACCATAGAAAATACAGGCTTTCTATGGTCAGGACGTGACACCAGTATAACAGCAAAGTAGCTGCATTTGCATTCATTTAAGCTGTTTTCTAGTGACATTTATTTGGATACATAAATAACAAGGAGCTAATGAGGTGTGATTTTGCCTGGCAAAGAAAATGTTCTCACTCGTCTGTTGTCCAGAGGAGCTTGCCAGCGACACAGCTACAGTAAAACAATGACTTCAAACGGAAGCTGGAAAGACTATAAATTAGCTGCTAAAAATTATGCCAGCTGATTCATGATTTCGACTGGCTGAGAAACACTGCCTGCTTGTCTGTCTTGTCCCAAATTGTTCATATGGGACAGCGGGAGATCGAATTTGAATACTGAAACAATGTTGCAAATGTCGGAGAGACAGAGCAAGGGATACACAAATCTCCGCTGTTGAAAATTAATTAATGCTTTTAGTTTATAAATTGACTGGCCGGGCTGATGAGACAGTGGATTGCGCAGTCAGATGGAACAGAGTAAATAGGCATTTTAACGTCATAGATTTAGCTGGTGGTAACTTGTGGAATGACAAGCAAAAGTACTCTTTACATTTTGAATGCTTAGTAGGACAGGAAAATTATCTAATTCACGCACTTATCAAGAGAACATCCCTGGTCATCCCTACTGCCTCTGATCTGGAAGAGTCACTAAACACAAATGCTTAATTTGCAAATTTTGAGTGTTGAACTGTGTCCATGGCTATCCGTAAACTTAAAAAACAAGAAAATCGTGTTGTCTGGTTTGCTTAATACAATACATTTTAAATTATTTATACTTTTACGTTTGATACTTAAGTACATTTAAAACCAAATACTTTTAGAATTTTACTCAAGTAGCATTTTACTCAAGTTAAAGTGAAAGTCACTTTTACTTAAGTTTTTTTCTTTTAAAGTATCTTTACTTTTACTCAAGCATGAAAATTGGGTACTTTTTCCACAACTGCAGGCTGCTGATGCTGAGTGAGTGAGTGGTGACTGGGAAGGAGCTTCATACAGTCATTGAAATAGAAGGGCGGGCTGGAGGGGTGTGTGTGTCTGTTGCCTCAGAGAGGCTTTTCTGCTGCAGCAGGTAGCTCAGCTCAGTCACATCAGTGAGAGGAGAGCAGCAGGCGCACAAATAATGGCAAGTGATGTGAGATTCAACAATGAACAGAAGCACTAGCTAGCTAACTACATACTTCTCCCTCAAAATTCTTATTTTCTTTGTATCCTGACCGCCCCCAGTCCTACCGATCATTATAGCCGCCCCCAGTCCTACCGATCATTATTATCTGTGTATGTAGCAACACGCAGAGATGAGGACAGAGGAACAAACCGATTTAACACGCTAGTTTACTGGCTATACACGATTCTATTGTCAGTATGCCAGGTAAATGGGGAAAATATGGGCCAAAATATTGCAAAGACTGGGAAAGAGAATGGGATATAATGGATTAAGAGCATCCCAGGAGATGACAGAAAAGCTTACTGTAGGTATTGTAAATCGGAAATGTGAAATATATGTATCATGCACAAACGGAGAAACACAAGAGAAATGATGCCCCATTTTCTAATGCAAGAACATTGTTTGACACAGGAACTACATTTGTAAGTGAGAATAACACAGTTATACCAAATAGTTTTTTTTATAACTCAACCGAGATAGACCACAGCCTGTCGTTTCCAATGGGAACAAATTAGTCATAGTGGGCAGAACAAGCAAGGAGGTGGGCAGAGCCAAGCACAAGGTCCTAGTAGTGTGTTCTAGGTGTGCATCTGCATATTTCCGTTAGGGAACGCCTATAGGGAACGCCTACTCTGTGATGTGAGCGTGTACAATAACTCAATTCGTGTCACGTCCTGACCATAGAAAGCCTTTATATTCTATGGTAGAGTAGGTTAGGGCGTGACTAGGGGTTTAGTCTAGTTTATATTTTCTATGTGGGGTTCTAGTTTGTTTTTTCTATGTTGGTGTTTTGGTATGATCCCCAATTAGAGGCAGCTGGCTATCATTGTCTCTAATTGGGGATCATACTTAAGTAGCATTTTTTCCACCTGTGAGTTATGGGATATTGTTTTGAGTTATTGCACGTTAACATTCTCTGTAGTCACGGTTCATTGTTAGTTCATTTGTTTATTCGTTTTTTTGTCTTTGCTAAGTTTCACTTCTTTAATAAATATGTGGAACTCAACATAACCCTTGGTCCGTTTCTACGAACGAACGTGACAATTTGCCTTTGAGCACCTTCTAAACAATGACATTTAAAAAAAACTTTTGCAAAGGGTAAAGTATCCTCAAATGAGTCCACTCTGTTTTTAACATATTCTAGTTTTGGAAACAGAAAACTGTATTGAGATCAAATGTTTCATCGATAAGAACATTTTCAGAATATCAGACAAAATCCCTCCTTCCATCTTCTCCCACTGCCCGCCAGTGGGATTCCTCTCACTATCATATTGGCTTCACATTTATACAGTGCATTCGGAAAGTATTCAGACCCATTGACTTTTTCCACATTTTGTTACAATACAGCCTTATTCTAAAATGGATTCAATTTTTTTTTGCCCTTATCAACCTACACACAATACCCCATAATCACAAAGCAAAAACATAAGTATTCAGACCCTTTACTCAGTTCTTTGTTGAAGCAGCTTTGGCAGTGATTACAGCCTCAGCTCTTTTTGGGTATGACGCTACAACACTTGTATTTGGGGAGTTTCCCCCATTCTTCTCTGCAGATCCTCTCAAACTCTGTCAGGTTGATGGGGCGTGTCGCTACACAGCTATTTTCAGGTCCTCCAGAGATGTTCGATCGGGTTCAAGCCCGGGCTCTGGCTGGGCCACTCTAGGACATTCAGAGACTTGCCCTGAAGCCACTTCTGCATTGTCTTGGCTGTGTGCTTAGAGTCGTTGTCCTGTTGGAAGGTGAACCTTCACCCCAGTCTGAGGTCCTGAGCACTCTGGAGCAGGTTTTCATCAAAGATTTGGTATTTGATATTTTATTAAGATCCCCATTAGCTGTTGCAAAAGTAGAGAATAATACATAACACAGAACATAATTAGACAAGAACAACTCAAGGACAGTACTACAAAACCAACTACATACATATCTCTGTACTTTGATCCATTCATCTTCCCCCTTGCAGCTGAAAAACATCCCCGCAGCGTGATGCTGCCACCACCCTGCTTCAACTTAGGAATGGTGCAAGGTTTCCTTCAGATGTGAAATCAAATCAAATTTTATTTCTCACATACACATGGTTAGCAGATGTTAATGCAAGTGTAGTGAAATGCTTGTGCTTCTAGGTTCCGACCATGCAGTAATATCTAACTTCTTATGGCTTGGGGGCAGTATTTCGACATCTGGATGAGAAGCGTGCCCAAAGTAAACTGCCTGTTACTAGGATATGCATATAATTTGAATATTTGGATAGAAAACACTCCAAAGTTTCCAAAACTGTTAAAATAATGTATGTGAGTATAACAGAACTGATATGGCAGGCGAAAACCTGAGGCAATCCATCCAGGAAGTAGGATTTTTTTTATTTGGGTATTTTCAATTGAATACCTATAGAGTTCCTATGGCTTCCACTAGATGTCAACAGTCTTTAGACACTGTTTCAGGCTTGTTTTCTGAAAAATGAAGAAGAATGAGACCTTCTGTCAGTGGACTGAGGAAGAATGCAGAGCTGGTTTGATCGCGCGACCGATTGCGCGCACTTTGTTGGTTTTCCTTTCTATTGAATACGCTATTGTCTGGTTGAAATATTATCGATTATTTAGACAATTGACAACCTGCGGATTAATTATAAACATTGTTTGACATGTTTTGACAAACTTTACCGGTACTTATTAGGATGTATTTGTCTGCATGTTTTGATTGCCTTTGAGCATGTGGATTACTGAGTTTTTGGGATATAAAGAGGGACTTTATCGAACAAAACAAACATTTATTGTGTAGCTGGGTCTCTTGTGACTGCAACCATATGAAGATCTTCAGAGGTAAGTGATTAATTTTATCGCTATTTCTGACTTTTGTAATTCCTTTACTATGTTGTAAAATGTTCATATGCTTTTGTAAGCGGGACGCTGTCCTCAGATAATTGCAATGTATGCTTTCGCTGCCTTTTTGAAATCTGACAAAGCGTCTGGATTAACAAGAAGTTAATCTTTAAGCCGATGTATAACACTTGTATTTTTTTTGAATGATTATTATGACTATTTCTGTATTTTGAATTTGGGGCTCTGCAATTTCACCGGATGTTGTCGAGGTGGGTCGCTAGCGGAACGCCTGCGCCAGAAAGGCCAACAAGTAATCTAACAATTCCACAACTACTACCTTATACACACAAGTGTAAAGCAATGAATAAGAATATGTACATAAAATTTATGGATGAGCGATGGCCGAACAGCATAGGCAAGATGCAGTAGATGGTATAGAGTACAGTATTTTCATATGAGATGAGTAATGTAGGGTATGTAAACATTATGTAAAGTGGCATTGTTTAAAGTGGCTAGTGATGCATTTATTACATCCAATTTTTATTGATGAAGTGGCTAGAGATGAGTCAGTATGTTGGCAGCAGCAACTCAATGTTAGTGATGGCTGTTTAACAATCTGATGTTTATCAGTCTCTCGGTCCCCGCTTTGATGCACCTGTACTGACCTCGCCTTCTGGATGATAGCGGGGTGACCAGGCAGTGGCTCGGGTGATTGTTGTCCTTGATGATCTTTTTGGCCTTCCTGTGACATCGGGTGCTGTAGGTGTCCTGGAGGGCAGGTAGTTTGCCCCCGGTGATGCGTTGTGCAGACCTCACTACCCTCTGGAGAGCCTTACGTTTGTGGGCGGAGCAGTTACCGTACCAGGTGGTGATACAGCCTGACAGGATGCTCTCGATTGTGCATCTGTAAAAGTTTGTGAGTGTTTTCGGTGACAAGCCTAATTTCTTCAGCCTCCTGATGTTGAAGAGGCGCTGTTGCGCCTTCTTCACCACGCTGTCTGTGTGGGTGGACAATTTCAGTTTGTCCGTGATGTGTATGCCGAGGAACTTAAAACTTTCCACCTTCTCCACTACTGTCCCGTCGATGTGGAAAGGGGGCTGCTCCCTCTGCTGTTTCCTGAAGTCCACGATCATCTCCTTTGTTTTGTTGACATTGAGTGTGAGGTTATTTTCCTGACACCACACTCCGAGGGCCCTCACCTCATCTCTGTAGGCCGTCTCATCGTTGTTGGTAATCAAGCCTACCACTGTAGTGTCGTCTGCAAACTTGATGATTGAGTTGGAAACGTGCATGGCCACGCAGTAAAGGGTGAACAGGGAGTACAGGAGAGGGCTGAGAATGCACCCTTGTGTGGGCCCCAGTGTTGAGGATCAGCGGGGTGGAGATGTTGTTTCCTACCCTCACCACCTGGGGCGGCCCGTCAGGAAGTCCAGGACCCAGTTGCACAGGGCGGGGTCGAGACCCAGGGTCTCGAGCTTAATGACGAGTTTGGAGGGTACTATGGTGTTAAATGCTGAGCTGTAGTCGATGAACTGCATTCTTACATAGGTATTCCTCTGGTCCAGATGGGTTACGGCAGTGAGCGGTGTGATTGCGATTGCGTCGTCTGTGGACCTATTGGGGCGGTAAGCAAATTGGAGTGGGTCTAGGGTGTCAGGTAGGGTGGAGGTGATATGGTCCTTGACTAGTCTATTAAAGCACTTCATGATGACGGAAGTCATTTAACTCAGTTACCTTAGCTTTCTTGGGAACAGGAACAATGGTGGCCCTCTTGAAGCATGTGGGAACTGCAGACTGGGATAAGGATTGATTGAATATGTCCGTAAACACACCAGCCAGCTGGTCTGCGCATGCTCTGAGGACGCGGATAGGGATGCCGTCTGGGCCGGCAGCCTTGCGAGGGTTAACACGTTTAAATATTTTACTCACGTTGGCTGCAGTGAAGGGAAGCCCGCAGGTTTTGGTAGCGGGCCGTGTCAGTGGCACTGTATTGTCCTCAAAGTGAGCAAAGAAGATGTTTAGTCTGTCTGGGAGCAAGACTTTGTGGGCTGGTTTTCTTTTTGTAGTCTGTGATTGACTGTAGACCCTGCCACATACCTCTCGTGTCTGAGCCGTTGAATTGTGACCCTACTTTGTCTCTATACTGACGCTTAGTTTGTTTGATTGCCTTGCGGAGGGAAGAGCAACACTGTTTGTATTCGGTCATGTTTCCGGACGCCTTGTTCTGATTAAAAGCAGTGGTTCGCGCTTTAATTTTGCACGACTGCTGCCATCAATCCGTGGTTTCTGGTTGTGGAAGGTTTTAATAGTCGCTGTGGGTACAACATCACTTGTTTCTCGTTGTCTGAGTCCTTTTGGTGCCTTTTGGCAAACTCCAAGCGGGCTGTCATATGCCTTTTACTGAGGAGTGGCTTCCGTCTGGCCACTCTACCATATAGACCTGATTGGTGGAGTGCTGCAGATGGTTGTCCTTCTGGAAAGTTCTCCCATCTCCACAGAGGAATTCTGGAGCTCTGGCAGAGTTCTCCCTGACCAAGGCCCTTCTCCCCGTTCGCTCAGTTTGGCCGGGCGGCGAGCTCTAGGAAGAGTCTTTGTGGTTCCAAAATTATTTCATTTAAGAATGATGGAGGCCATTGTATTATTGGGGATCTTCAATGCTGCAGACATTTTTAAGTACCATTCCCCAGATCTGTACCTCGACACAAACCTGTCTCGGAGCTCTATAGGCAATTCCTTCGACCTCATAGCTTGGTTTTTGCACAGATATGCACTGTCAACTGTGTAACCTTATATAGACAGGTGTGTGCCTTTCTAAATCATGTCCAATGAACAGGTGGACTCCAATCAAGTTTGTAGATTAAAAATATTTTGAATAAGGCTTTAACGTGACAGTGAAATAAATATCTGCCTCATTGTTCTATCTGTGGTTAAACGATCAGAGTTACAGATGGCTGCACATACTGTATGTGATTCATTTCAGGAAACAAGGTGTATGTCGTGCGTCACTACTTCACAGGAAACCTATTTGAACGTAAACTTTTTTTTAAATCAAAATGCGTTATTTTGGGCAGAAATGCCTTCTGGAACATGTTAACTTTCATGTGCCTTAATAACAAACTTGTATGCCATCTGTACATACAAATAAAATTGTTAAAGTACGAGCCTAGTTGGTTTAGTTACAGAAAAAGCAAGGAACCTTCCCTTTAGTCATGATTGGCTGAGATAATGAAGGCACTGGAAATAACGAGAGAGCAACATGGACTCGGAGGTGTTCGCGGTGGTACTAAGGGAAGGGGTTATACTTCTTTGTCTTCCACCAAACTGCATCCATGTCCTGCAGCCACTGGACATGGCATACTTTGGCCTTTTAAAGGCTGAGTTCTCCAAGGTAGCTGGAGACCTCAGCCATTTTGTCCACTCCTACATGGTAAGCAAACTACCCGTATAAGTGTTGCAAGGACATGCACTACAGTGGGTATAGAAAGTCACCACCTCATTTCAAAATGTTCACCTTTTGTTGCTTTACAGCCTGGAATGAAAACCCATCAAATTGGACTTTGTCCAGCTTTATTTATACACAGTAACCCACAATATCCACACACTTTCTAGTATGCTTAAATTGAAGATATGGCAAATAAAGTGGCAATATTGTCAGCTATTATTCTCAGCAATTTTTCATCCAAGTTGTCAGATACCGCTGGCTTGTGATTGTTGATAGAGAACAATATTTTTTTCACCTCTTCCACACTCACGGAATTCAACATTTGGCAATATCAGTAGGTTTTGTAATGAATTCAATGATTCAATGAATGATGGGGCTGAGTTGACCTTTTTGTGGGAAAAAAAATAATTGAAGGTCCTCCAAAGCATTTTACTAACATTCTTTGTCATTTATCTTTGCTTCATAGTGTAGTTTCTTCTTCTTTTTATTCAGTTTAGTCACATGATTTCTCAATTTGCAGTACGTTTGCAGCCAGACTTATTACCATTGCTTTTCCTCATCCCCATAAACATTAACATTTTTCAATACCTCATCAATCCACGGGGATTTCACCGTTTTTACAGTCATTTTCTTAACCTCATATCTCGGTCACCCCAGCGTGAGTTTTTTATGCAATTTTTTTAAGGCACGCTGCCTGCTTTTATTTATAGGCTGTTTTTTAACTTGTCTATTTCAAATTATTTTCTTACAAGTTTTATTTTCTAAGAACAGTTTGAATTGAGGTGTGTTCTGCCTCATTAATTCACATAAAAGTAAGCCATTTGACTTTTGCGGACAATACATTTTTTGGCCATTACAAACTTTCCCAAACACTTCCCCATTGTTTCCGCAGATCAAGTATGCAGACATTTGCGCATCTCCAGTTAGAACAGGACCTGCACAAAGTTTTTCACATTTTCCGGGCTGGTGCCCACTTCCACTTCATTGTTGTTTTCATTACTACATGATAATAACTTTGGACATGCATGAGGTTCAATCAAAGTAAGTGCCTTATTATGTTATAATTGTTTCTGTATGTCTTTATGTCGTTTCTACTGTAGCTCACTGTATGGTGCATAATATATTTGTCTGTATTCCTTATAACCGCGGACACGCAAGGTAACGTTACTAATTTCATAACCTTTATGGTGTTACACTCAATCGTGCTTATGTAGCTAGCTACATTCTTCTATTAGATCTGTAAAACAATGCTAACTGCATCAGAGAAGTATTAGCTTGTTGTCTTTTGAAGCTACCCTGTCCTTAGGACCATGGTTTGTTTTCATTTGGCCTGTTTAGCATAGCTCTGTTCTGCCCTGCCCCCTTGTGGAGCACAACAGTTACTGTTTCTTACTGTTATATAACTCATGTGTGATTTTGTCAATGAAAATTATTATTTTTATAGCAGTGTTATGTCACTTCTTTGTAATATTGTATTATTGTTATATCCTGATGTTTTATTCTACTGACTATTAATTACTCTTTATTCTGTACTTTCAGAAACCACAAACATTATTTGCCAATATCATAACTGGAGCTGGACATCTTTGGAGCTGAAGAATGAGGACAGTTTTTGTATGCTAACGTACACTCCTTAACAGTTGTACTGGATGAAAACACAGCAAGAAAAACACATAGGCCTATATGTATTTTATTGAAGCATTGGTTGAACAAAAACAACTTGTTTTACTAGAGGAAAAAAAACTGCAAGAAAAGACTGATAACTTATGAATATGTATAACCCATGTTTCATATTCCGTAATTGCTGCAGATGTGCTCAATAGTGCTTGGTCAGTTAGGATCACCACTTCATTTTAAGAATGTGAAATGTCAGAATAATAGTGGAGAGAATGATTTCAGCTTTTATTTATTTCATCACATTCCCAGTAAGTCATAAGTTTACATACACTCAATTAGTATTTGGTAGCATTGCCTTTAAATTGTTTAACTTGGGTCAAACGTTTCGGGTAGCCTTCCACAAGCTTCCCACAATAAGTTGGGTGAATTTTGGCCCATTCCTCTTGACAGAGGTGGTGTAACGGAGCCAGGTTTGTAGGCCTCCTTGCCCTCCTTACACCAGCTCTGAATTTTACAAACACTTCAAACTCAGTATGTGTCATGATGTTTTGATAAACGTGTAATTCTCTCTCGGACAAGGTGGGGTTTATCAATATATTCACCTCAACTTACTTAAAAAAATGTGAAATGCTAATTAGGAACAGAGAAGACCTCAGCAAGACTACAATTTCCTGCAGGAAGCTTCTGCCTTTCATCTCTAGCTGACAAATTTACCGTTCACCAGCGTGATTAAAGACCTTTGCCCAATCCCTGATGAATCCATGTGTTGTATTGAAATGAATTGAATAGTGTTGGAACTTCTTCCATCCCCTTTCTGTCTTAGCTAGCCACTGACTACACTTTAGCTAGTCAGTTAGCAGAGCAGTAGTTCAATTAAATGTTTTTCTTATCACTTCATGTCTACTTTGATATCTATTTCAGACTTTATGGCATTTTTCAAGGATGAGCATTAAAAGGGAGAAGACCACTATAAGTCTGGCCATGTGGAGAAGTGCAGCTATTGGGGCAATTCACCGGTTTGGTCAAGGCCAGCATGAGGTTTAAAGTTTGTTCTGTGTCGGTGAGTATAGCTATTAAGTTAAGTTTGAGCATCTTAGCAATACAATGGGATCTATACTGCTGTCAACATTCTACAGGGAAAGGGCCACTTAATCAATTATATAATCATGAACTAGATTACCCCAATTATTTTTTGAATTTTACCCCGTTTTCTCCCCAATTTTGTGGTATCCAATTGTTTAGTAGCTACTATCTTGTCTCATCGCTACAACTCCTGTACGGAGAGACGAAGGTTGAAAGTCATGCATCCTCCAATACACTAGCGCACACGCCTGAACTCCTTGGCCTGAGTGTCAAGTGTCTGGAGAAACCTGGGCAGCATCAGGCTATGGGGATGTTTTTCAGCGGCAGTGACTGGGAGACAAGTCAGGATCGAGGCAAAGATGAACGGAGCAAAGTACAGAGATCCTTGATGAAAACCTGCTCCAGAGCGCTCAGGACCTCAGACTGGGTCGAAGGTTCACCTACCAACAGGACAACGAACCTAAGCACACAGCCAAGACAACGCAGGGGTGCCTTCGGGACAAGTCTCTGAATGTCCTTGAGTGACCCAGCCAGAACCTGGACTTGAACCAAACTTCAAACTTCTCTGGAGAGACCTGAAACTAGTTGTGCAGCAACGCTCCCCATCCAACCTGACGGAGCTTGAGAGGATCTGCAGAGAAGAATGGGAGAAACTCCCCGAATACAGGTGTGCCAAGCTTGTAGAGTCATACCCAAGAAGACTCGAGGCTGTAGTCGCTGCCAAAGGTGCTTCCACAAAGTACTGAATAAAGGGTCTGAATACTTATGTGATAGTTCAGGTTTTATTTTGAATTAGCAAACATTTCTAAAACCCTGTTTTGCTTTATCATTAGGGAGTATTGTTTGTAGATTGAGTGGGAAAAAAACTATTTTCATTTTAGAATAAGGCTGTAATGTAACAAAATGTGGAAAAAGTCAAGGGGACTGAATACTTTCCGAAGGCACTGTACATGTAGGTGTGGGGTACAGAGATGAGGTAGTCATTCAAAAATCATATTACACAATATTGTTAGTCCCTACAACTTATTATGTAAATTGTTACCCACATTTTTACCCCTGAGCGTATTTAGGCTTGCCATAACAAAGGGGTTGAATACTAATTGACTCAAGACATTTCAGCTTTTCATTTTTAAATAATTAGTAAAAACATAATTCCACTTTGACATTTTATGGGGTATTGTGTATAAGCCAGTGACACAAAATCGCAATTTTATCCATTTTAAATTCAGGCTGTAACACAACAAAATGTGAAAATAATCAAGGTTTGTGAATACTTTCTGAAAGCACTAACAGCAACATTCACACGAAAAGACACAAATACTATACAAGATTTACAACAAACATTTCACAAGAATTTCATGTTATTTAAAAGTAATGAAAATTCTGCTTCAAGGGACACTATTAGGTACTAAACATAGTAACCATGAGGTTTAAGCAGGATGAACAAGTGCCCATATGTAACAGCCATCAACATTGTGCAAAAGCCATTCATGGTAACCTACACTCTTTAAAAAATGTACTCGCGAGAGGCAACATCTCTTTCAAACAGCAGCCACCAAAAGTAAAGTCGATATATAAACCAATCAGCATCACTCAAAGCTGGTTGGATCCACAATGTTTATTGCTTTGTTTCCACAGACTGCTAAGTAAACAAAATAGTGCCTTAACTTTGTCAAACGATGTCTCCAGAAATTTCACAAGGGCCGATTGATTGTACAGAGATTACTATCACTTCTCAATGGACAATGTTTTCTGTATTGTGGCGATAATCTCGAGTGCAAGATGAATCACGTTTTCTTCAATAAAGGGTACTCTATCAAATAGGGATGCACAATATATCGGTGAACATATCGGAATCCGCTGATATTAGCTAAAAATGGCAACATCGGTATCGGCCAATGTCTAGTTTAACAGTTTAACGCCCCGATGTACAAAACCGGTGTCAAAGCTGACGTGCATACCTATAGAACGTGGATACATGACGTAATAACATCACGTAAAATGTTGCACTTATACGTACAACAGCATTCCTAAACTAGCCCACAATGTCTGCAGTGTGGATTGAGCAGTCATTTGAAAGAGTAACAAAATTTCAGCGAGACAACTCAAAGGCGAAATCCATTACAGCCAAGATAATGGAATTCATTGCCCTTGACAATCAACTGTTCTCTGTCGTGGGTGATGTTGGCTTTCGCCGACTGGTCGAGCACCGGTACACACTACCAAGTGTGTTATTTTTTAGATGTTGCCCTACCGGAGTTACGCAGTAATAGCGTCACTGCTATTAGCTTCACGACATACATACTATGGAACGCCGTTTGGGTCTCTGCAAACAAGCAAACACCAGCCACGAACAATGTGTTTACAATACCATGTTGGTAATAAAGCATAATTTGTTCGACCGCAACTTCTGGGGTAGCTAGCTTCAGCTTGGTACCTAGCTAGCACCAACACAACCAGCCTGAAGACAATGACCAGTAGAACCTGCAGTCATTTTCATTATTCTTAGCAATGATTTAGGAGTCCTTGTTAGTATTAGCTAGATTGCCACTTGTTGTTCGCCTATTGAAATTGAACTTCAGTTCGTGAAAATAAATAGCAATTGCCCTGTTGCTCAAAGCTAACGTTATAAGCAGCCAGCTAGCTTCATTTGGCTAGTGAGGCTAGCGTTGTGAAGCTAGCCACATTAAGGATTAGGCAATATAGTGGAACTTGCAGTTTGCCTTCAAACTAAAAATTATGTAATTGACAGTAATGCTAATTAATACAAATTGTATAATTATGCCATACTTTTATTTTGAAGGCTAACCGCAAAGTCCACTATTGTGGCTAATCTTTATTATGACTAGCGTCACATAGATGGGTCCGACCACCATTAATCAAATAAGAGCTGTTTTATAAATTAGGGTTATTTTCGATGATGACACCTTGCTATAGCAGATGTTGTGTTATTTGACACGTCAAATAGAGTTATTTCTATTTATTTATTTTTTAATCCATTTTATAATATGGCTGTAACGTATATTTTTTGGGAAAAAGTCAAGGGGTCTGAATACTTTCCGAAGGCACTTTATCTGTTAGACCCATCCGTCAAGCAGTGATTTTCAAACACAGATTCAACCACAAAGACCAGGGACTCGGACCGCGCAGGGCCAATTGTGGGTCGCCCAATCACAGCCTGGATTCGAGCCAGGGACTGTAGTGACGCCTCTAGCACTGAGATGCAGTGCCTTAGACCACTGCGTCCGTGTGTGTGTGTTAACTATTTAACTGTACTAGAATGCTTAAAAGGCTGCTAAAACTGTAAGTATCGGTCATATTAGTGCATATGAAAACAAAATAACATCAAACAAAATGGAGTGATGGTAATTCAACATCCTTTGTCGAAATATAGATTGATAAGATTAGAGGGAAATGTTTGCTGCTGTTTAATGATTGTTTATAATTGCTGTCATTCCCACTCTCTTGACTATAACAGTCCTCCCATGAAATTTAACAGTGTTTTCATGAAAGCTGAAGAGCGTCATTAACACTCTAATGTCGTTAACAAGTTAAGACTGCAAAAACTGAAAACAGCAATCAACTTACAGGTTAGTGTCAATGCAGTATCAAGACATTTTTGTGCGGCCTTGATACCCTTTCAGTGATAAAGCATTGTGGATGTAGGCCTACCACAACTTTGATTTGACTGTCTATTGCATTTGTACATTTTGGTTCTTTCCATACTCCTTCAGAATTATTATATTCCTCTCTATTCCGGAGCACATCCACATCCACCTTCCGTTGAATGATTTGATGTCCCAAAAAACCCAAACCCATTGTTGTCGCATAAAGGTGTATTGAGATCGCAACGTTGTATCTCCCATTATGGCATCTGTGAATGCACGGGCAGCGCAATTGAGACTGATACTAAGCTAGTCAATAAAGATGAAATTGCATTGATGCAAAATTAATCAGATGATCCAATGATCATCACAGAAGGTGAGTAATGCCATACATTATTGTCACTGTCTAGATATGGAATAGATTTCAGTATCTGTGAGTCCAGTGTCTCAATGGAGTGTATCTGACCTCTTCAGGCTGTGGCTAAAATGAATGGGGAGGAGCTGGATGGAAGACTGGTCAGTGTGGGCCGCCCAGAAGAAAGGAGAGCGCCAGACAGAGCCGATACACAAGTTTGAGCAGATAAAGCAGGACGATCACTGGGATGATGAGCGTCTTCGCAAGGAGTTTTCCCCGTTTTGGAACGATCACGAGTGCAATGGTGATGATGACAGAGGGTGGCCGCAGCAAGGGCTTCGGCTTTGTCTCAACAGAGGGGTGCGTATATCTGGTGATGCAGCCCCTCATTACCTAAATGATCCCATAACATTTACAGTCTGTAGTTGGAAAAATGCATTAGTGATATAACTGGCTATAATCACATCTTTAATCGTGAATATCTAGTCCTCAGCATTATACAAGTAACGTTACAGGTGCCCAGGCAGTGTACAGAACCCATTGTATCATATGATTGCCCTGCCATAGGCCCCCCTGCAGCAGCCTGCTGTCCATGTCCAATGGCCAGGAGCCTCTGATGGCCTCCATGCTGGCAACTGCTTGTCCTCAGGAACAGAAGCAGATGCTTGGTGAGTTTGGCATCCTTCTGTTCAGTTCACTTTATTAGCCTCATACTGGAATTTTGCAATCCTCCAGTGTAAAGTACTTTGTGATGGTTTGTTTTGTTCCCCATTTCCCGAGGTGAGCATCTCTCACCCAGATCACGCTCCTCAGTCTGGCTGGGAAGATGACAGGCATGCTTCTGGAGTTAGACAACTACGAGCTGCTCCACATGAGTCCCCAGAGATCTGCATTCCAAGGTGGGTGAGGCGGTGGCTGTGTACCAAGCCCGCTAAAGAGGCCATACAGATAGCTGTCCCCATCTCAACTTGAAACTTCCTTTACTGAAGAAAAAAGTAGAAGATAATTCAATTGAAATACCTCAAACTCAATATAGAGGTCTAATGAGACAGTTTTTTGTTTAATGACTGTCCTATCTTGATGGGCATTAATTGGGGCTGACCCAGGTTGAACTTATGTCTGTCAAATCGCTCTGCAAAATTACACTATTGTGAAGGACACTCAATTGATTACCTATTGAAATAATGGTAAATCATTTGAAGCAAGGTCATAGAGAAATGTGTTACTTGTTTAATATATTTACTGTTGCAAGAAAAAGGCCTTTATATCAACAAACAGTTCAGTGGAAATGTGAATATGTAAGACTAATCACTCTTTCAACTGATTTTTGAAGACGTCGATTTGTTCTGCAGTTGATGCAAACCATACAACAGGTCAATGTGTAAATAAACTGTTCTAACATTTTTGGTATTCGATTTATAACCCTTCATTTTGCCTATCTTAACACTTGACATTGTGCTCATAATGCCCCCAATTGTATATCAATTGATACAATATCAAAATGTAAAAATTATCATGTTGAAGATGATCTTATTAGCAGAATTTGGCAAGGCAGGCTAAGGTTAATTGTGAAAGAAATAAAATACCATAGCCTCTAGTACACCCTGCTGGCTGTTTCATAGCATCACAGCACCACAGTCAAGTGCACCATTATAGGGGTTGTCTTATCATTAAAAGGGATACTTCGCGATTTTGGCAATGAGGCCATTTATCTACTTCCCCTGAGTCACATGAACTTGTGAATAAAAACTGCATGTCTCTGTGCCCAGTATGAAGGAAGTTAGAGGTAGTTTTGCGAGCCAATGCTAAGTAGTGTTGCATCCCTGAAGTGTCCCTTTAACCAGACTGCTAACCTTATGCCTAACCCTAGCCTTAAATTAAGACCAAAAAGCTCATTTTTGTTTTCATACATTTTTACATTATAGCCAATTTTGACTTTGAAGCTTGGCCATCTAGTGGGAACCACTTGTAGGTCATTGATACGAGTCCATTGCATAAACTGGTATAAAACATTTGTACCCAAGACTTGAGGCTTATCATCTGCCCGGTACAGTGAAGAGCACACTTCTCCAGCGTGCCAGCGGCCATCGAAGGTGAGCTTTTGCCCACTGAAGTCAGTTATATCGCCGAACTACAGTCAGGTCAAGTCTGACTGCAGTCGAGAACGCAGATAAGCTTCCCTGAGATGGTTTCTGACAGTTTGTGCAGAAATGGTTAGGTTGTGCAAACCCACAGTTTCATCAGATGTCCGAGTGGCTGGTCTCAGATGATCTCGTAGGTGAACAAGCCGGATGTGGAGGTCCTGGACTGGCGTGGTTACATGTGGTCTGCGGTTGTGAGGCCGGTTGTACGTCCTGCCAAATTATCGAAAATGACGTTGGTTGCAGCTTATGGTAAAGAAATTAACATTAAATTCTCTAGCAACACCTCTGGTGGACATTCCTGCAGTCAGCATGCCAATTGCAGGCTCCCTCAAAACTTGAGACATCTGTGGCATTGTGCATTTTAGAGTGGCTTTTTATTGTCTCCAGCAAAAGGTGTGCTGTTTAATCAGCTTCTTGATATGCTGTTTAATAAGCTTATTTTATTTTAATTTTTTTTACCCCTTTAACTCCCCAATTTCGTGTTATCGAATTGTTGTAGTAGCTACTATCTTGTCTCATCGCTACAACTCCCGTACGGGCTCGGGAGAGACGAAGGTTGAAAGTCATGCGTCCTCCGATTCACAACCCAACCTAGCCGCACTGCTTCTTAACACAGCGCGCATCCAACCCGGAAGCCAGCCGCACCAATGTGCCGGAGGAAACACTGTGTACCTGGCAACCTTGGTTAGCGCGCACTGCGCCCGGCCCGCCACAGGAGTCGCTGGTGCGCGATGAGACAAGGACATCCCTACCAACAAAGTCCTCCCTAACCCGGACGACGCTAGGCCAATTGAAGCTCATTAAGCCATACAACAGAACACAGGTGAAACTAATAAGACAAACAGACAAACGAAAAAGGGATCGTGGCGGCTAGTAGGGCGGTGACGACGACCGCCGAGCACCCCCCGAACAGGCAGGGGAGCCAACTTCACTCTCCTTCTGTCATGGTTCCACCTGTCACCAGAGAGTGGCAGAGACAGTCCTAGAGACTCATTATGATTTCCCTTTTAAAAGAGGTGTGTTTTCTGTTGTCCTTTGCTGAATCTTGAATTATGTGCCGTGTGCATTTGTCTCCTGAGTGAGTTTTCGACACTTGGTGTTTGTTGTTTTCCCAGTTACTGTGATCCTTCCATTACCGTTTCTCAGTAAAGTATTGTGCTTATCCTTAACCGCCCATTCCTTGTCTGGTCTCTTCTCTTGCACCTGGGTCCAACCTCACCATGTCACACATTATTGGTCAAATAGCCCTTACACAGTCTGGAGGTGTGTTGCGTCATTGTCCTGTTGAAAAACAAATGATAGTCCCACTAAGCGCAAACCAGATGGGATGGCGTATCGCTGCAGAATGCTGTGGTAGCCATGCTGGTTAAGTGTGCTTTGAATTCTAAATTAATCCCTGACAGTGTCACCAGCAAAGCACCATCACACCTCCTCCTCCATGCTTCACGGTGGAAACCACACATGCGAAGATTATCAGTTCACCTACTCTGCATCCCACAAAGACACGGCAGTTGAAAACAAAAATCTCAAATTTGGACTCATCAGACCAAAGGACAGATTTCCACCAGTCTAATGTCCATTGCTTGTGTTTCTTGGCCCAAGCAAGTCTCTTATTATTATTGTTGTCCTTTAGTAGTGGTTTCTTTGAAGCAATTTGACCATGAAGGCCTGATTCACGCAGTCCCCTCTGAACAGTTGATGTTGAGATGTCTGTTACTTGAACTCTGTAAAGCATGTATTTGTGCACCGGTGCAAAAACAGAAATAACTAATTTACATAAGTATTCAGACCCTTTGCTATGAGACTCGAAATTGAGCTCAGGTGCATCTAGTTTCTTTTGATCATCCTTGAGATGTTTCTACAACTTGATTAGAGTCTGTGGTAAATTCAATTGATTGGACATGATTTGGAAAGGTCTACATAAGGTCCCACAGTTGACAGTGCATTTCAGAGCAAAAACCAAGCCATGAGGTCGAAAGAATTGTCTGTGGAGCCCCAAGAAGGGAATGTCTGCAGCATTGAAGGTCTCCAAGAACGCAATGGCCTCCATCATTCTTAAATGGAAAAAGTTTGGAACCACCAAGACTCTTCTTAGAGCTGGCCACCCGGCCAAACTGATGAAACCACTATTCTCAGAGGCGACCTGGAACATTTCACATTCCGCATAATCAAAACCATCTTGAAGCATAAATTTAGATTGGTCAGACGAACGTTGAACAGAAGGGCCTTGGTCAGGGACGTGACCAAGAACCCAATGGTCACTCTGACAGAGCTCCAGAGTTCCTCTGTGGAAATGGGAGAACCTTCCAGAAGGACAACCATCTCTGCAGCACTCCACCAATCAGGATTTTATGGTAGAATGGCCAGACAGAAGCCACTCCTCAGTAAAAGGCATATGACAGCCCGCTTGAAGTTTGCCAAAAGGCACCTAAAGGACTCTGACTATGAGAAACAAGATTCTCTGGTCTGATGAAACCAAGATTGAACTCTTTGGCCTGAATGCCAAGCGTCACGTCTGGATGAGACCTGGCACCATCCCTACGGTGAAGCATGGTGGTGGCAGCATCATGCTGTGGGGATGTTTTTCAGCGGCTGGGAGACTTAGTCAGGATCGAGGGAAAAGTGAACGGAGCAAAGTACAGAGAGAGCCTTGATGAAAACCTGCTCAACAGCGCTCAGGACCTCAGACTGGGTTGAAGATTCACCTACCAACAGGACAACAACCCTAAGCACACAGCCAAGACAACACAGGAGTGGCTTAGGGACAAGTCTCTGAATGTCCTTCAGTGGCCCAGCCAGAGCCCGGACTTGAACCCGATCAAACATCTCTGGAGAGACCTGAAAAAAGCTGTGTAGTGATGCTTCCCATCCAACCTGACAGAGCTTGAGAGGATCTGCAGAGAAGAATGGGAGAAACTCCCCAAATACAGGTGTGCCAAGCTTGTACTGTCATACCCAAGAAGGCGTGAGGCTGTAATCACTGCCAAAGGTGCTTTAACAAAGTTCTGAGTAAAGAGTCTGAATACTTACGTTAATGCAATATTTCAGTTTTAAAATGTTAATAAATTAGCAACAAACAAAAAAAGTCCTGTTTTTGCTTTGTCATTATGGGGTATTGTGTGTAGATTGGTAAGGGGGAAAAAACAATTTAATAAATTTTAGAATAAGGTTGTAACGTAACAAAATGTGGAAAAAGTCAAGGGGTCTGAATACTTTCCGAATGCACTGTATACACACAAAAAAATAAACGCAACATATAAAACTATAAAAAATGTATTGATCCTTGAGAGCAGCGGGGTCCCACGTTGGCAGTTTGGTGTTGGATAAGTTCTAATCATCACAGTAGGAACAACATCCTCTATGCACTTCCTGATGAACCCAGTCACCGAGTCAGTGTATATGTCGATACTATTCTCAGAGGCGACCTGGAACATTTCACAGTCCGCATGATCAAAACAATTTTAAAGCATAGATTTCGATTGGTCAGACGAATGTTGAACAGTCCTTAACATGGGTACTTCCTGCTTAAGTTTCTGCCTGTAGGTGGGGAAGAGGGGCTTTGATTTACCGAAAGAAGGGTGGGGGAGGGCTTTGTAGCCATCCCGGAAGGGAGACTAGCACAGAGAGAGCCTTGATCCAGAGTGTTCGTTGCGTGTGTAGCACTAGAGTGTAGCACAGGAGATTATATAATTTCGGTAGTGATTTCCTCACATTTTGTTCCCCTTTATTAATATCTTCATCGACTTGATTGGTCGGACAACATTTACATGTATATATTATTCACATAATCTTCTCTCGGATCAACTCTTTAGTGATTTGGATGGGAGGCCCCCAAACAGTAAACTCTCCTTCCAGACTCACATTAAGCATCTCCAATCCAGAATTAAATCTAGAATCGGCTTCCTATTTCGCAACAAAGCATCCTTCACTTATGGTGCCAAACATACCCTCGTAAAACTGACTATCCTACCGATCCTTGAAATCGGCGATGTCATTTACAAATTAGCCTCCAACACTCTACTCAGAAAATTGGATGCAGTCTATCACAGTGCCATCCGTTTTGTATATACTACCCACCACTGCGACCTGTATGCTCTCGTTGGCTGGCCCTCGCTTCATATTCATTGCCAAACCCACTGGCTCCAGGTCATCTATAAGTCTTTGCTAGGTAAAGCCCCGCCTTATCTCAGCTCACTGGTCACCATAGCAGCACCCACCCGTAGCATGCGCTTTGGCCGCCTTTCCTTCCAGTTCTCTGCTGCCAATGACTGGAACGAATTGCAAAAATCACTAAAGCTGGAGACTCATATCTCTCTCACTAACTTTACGCATCAGTTGTCAGAGCAGCTTACCGATCATTGCACCTGTACATAGCCCATCCAACTATCTCATCCCCATATTGTTTTCTTGCTCCTTTGCATCCCAGTATCTCTACTTGCACATTCATCTTCTGCACATCTATCACTCCCATGTTAATTGCTAAATTGTAATTACTTCGCCACTACGGCCTATTTATTACCTTACCTCCCTAATCTTACCTTATTTGCAAACACTGTATATAGATTTTTTTCAATTGTGTTATTGACTGTACGTTTGTTTATTCCATGTGTAACTCTGTGTTGTTGTTTGTGTCGCACTGCTTTGCTTTATCTTGGCCAGTTCGCAGTTGTGGTTAAATAAAGGTGAAATAAAAAAAGTTAAACCAATAAAATGTAAATAATATACAATCATTTGAACTCTGAGGTACGAGTTTCCGACATGATGTAAACGCGGCAAATTTCCCACATGATATGAATGCAGCATAACATCTGACTGTCAACTGTCTCTTGGAGACGGTAACCACAGATTATGCATTGTATTGACCAGATACTCCACACAATGAAAATAAATGTCTTCAAAAATGGAATTCGGGAGGAGGCAAGATCAGGTGGGAGGGACCATCATAGCCAATATTCTGTGTGGACAACAGGCACAACGGTTTCCTAGTTATCACAGCCACAAAGTCAAAATTGGCTATCGAAAAATGAATGACAACAACGTGCTTTTGGGTTTTTAATGTAAAAGTTAGGATAAGGTTAGCAGTGTAGGTTAAGGTTCGTGTTAGGTTTAAAATCATATTTTAGAAGGGAGATTGTAGAAATGGGCGGGGTTTATGACTTTGTGTTCGTGGTAAGTGACGATCAGGCACAAGTCTGATACAAAGTGTTTTTTTCTCAGTTGCCTCGTAGCTACCTTAATCGTTACGAAACTTTATATCAAGTATGCCAAACAAAAACTATTCGCTTGGTGAGCCAAAAAAACTAACGATTTTGGGCCCAGTTATCCCTCTTGTGTAGGCCGTCATTGTAAATAAGAATTTGTTCTTAACTGACTTGTCTTGTTAAACAAAGGTTAAAAAACATGTTTGGCTTCGCCCTCTTACTGCAGTAACTATGGTGACCACTTACGTCATTCTATGGTGGTTCCCGTAGTCTTTATGACGGTTAACGACCCTGTACAACGCTCTGAAAACCCCGGAGTGCTGTTACCATAGATACTGGCGGGGGAGGGTGGGGTTTAGAGGAAACGGAAGTGGAAGTGTCAGCGCAGGCGGAAGTGGTACTGCCCTGAATATCCCGAGCAGCGAACCGAGGACAGCTTGATACTCCCATCGTTCAGAGAAAAAAAGCAAGATTCAAAATACATTCTAAATGTAAGTTTACTTGCATAAAGTCGATTCTAGTATTATTTCAAGGGTAAGGTAGAGCATTTTGGCACCATAATGACCCAACAATGGCTCAAATCGCTATCTATGGCGGAAGGTGCCTATTGTGGTTTGGGGCTGGGTACAATGACTTAGGCCGAGACGTGTGATTGAATGGCGAACTAGAGCTCACAAACTAGCCAGGATTTAGATTATTGTAAGCCAATAGGGGAGATCTGCCATTGAATATATGAATCAAAAATAGTTCCATAATGAAATGTGTATAGAGACTGAAAAACACATTTTGCCAGGCTAACGTTCACATCCTGGTCGTCGTGAAATCAAGATATCTTACCAGCGCTAGCAAGCTAATGCTAACTTGACGCTATCTCCAGCAAATTTTACAAGTGACTGGACTGCAATACACAGGCCTTTGCGATTCGTGAACAATAAAATAAAACTGGTGCTTATAACGAATTAAAATGACATTTAGTAAATCCAACTAATTGGTAGCATTCAATTACGCTAGCTAACGTTACTTGGTTTGCTAACGGTATCACTCCATCTTAAAATTCCGCAAGGGAATGCGACAGAGGGCGTAGCTAGCCAACTACCAACATCTTCAATGGACAGGAATATAGCACGCTAGCTAGCGCCTTAGCAATGAGGTTGCCTAGGGATCTTATAGGGCAATGCTGCAGTATTTCCGCAATGGACGTTCCATTGCTAAATCCGTGATTAAAGAATAGCAGGTTGTCATTTTATCGGTTTTAATAGCGATAATAACTAATACAGTGGCAATTAAGACGTTTGGCCTTGGTATTTTAGGATACCATACTGTCATAGTATTCCAGGCATTGTAAATAAACTTAACGCAGGTGACAAATCAGAGTCAAAATTGACTTAGCGGCCATAATAAGTGTAGTTAACATGGCCATAATAATACATTGGTTAAACAATAGTTCCTATTAATTATATGGGTAAAACAATATAGCTAAGATTAGAGGTCGACCGGTTATGATTTTTCAACGCAGATACCGATACCAATTATTGGAGGACCAAAAAAGCTGACGCTGATTAATCAGGCCATTTATTTATTTGTAATAATGCTAATTACAACAATACTGAATGAACACTTATTTTAACATAATATAATACATCAATAAAATCAATTTAACCTCAAATAAATAATGAAACGTGTTCAATTTGGTTTAAATAATGCAAAAACAAAGTTTTGGAGAGGAAAGTGAAAGTGCAATATGTGCCATGTAAGAAAGCTAACGTTTAAGTTCCTTGCTCAGAACATGAGAACATATGAAAGCTGGTGGTTCCTTTTAACATGAGTCTTCAATATTCCAATGTAAGAAGTTATTATAGGAATTATAGGACTATTTCTCTCTATACCTATTTCATTAACCTTTGACTATTGGATGTTCTTATAGGCACTTTAGTATTGCCAGTGTAACAGTATAGCTTCCGCCCCTCTCCTCGCCCCTACCTGGGCTCGAACCAGGAACACAACGACAACAGCCACCCTCAAAGCAGTGTTACTCATGCAGAGCAAGGGGAATAACTACTCCAAGTCTCAGAGCGAGTGACGTTTGAAACACTATTAGCGCGCACCCCGCTAACTAGCTAGCCATTTCACATCGGTTACACCTGCTGAATCTCGGGTGTTGATAGGCTTGAAGTCATAAACAGTGCAATGCTTGAAGCACAGCAAAGGGCTGCTGGCAAAATGCACGAAAGTGCTGTTTGAATGGATACTTATGAGCCTGCTGCTGCCTACCACCCCTCAGTCAGACTGCTCACACAGAAATACGAGCCTTGGGTCATTAACATGGTCGAATCTGTTAACTATCATCTCGAAAACAAGACGTTTATTCTTTCAGCGAAATACGGAACCATTCCGTATTTTATCTAACGGGTGGCATCCATAAGTCTAAATATTCCTGTTACATTGCACAACCTTCAATGTTATGTCATAATTACGTCAAATTCTGGCAAATTAGGTGGCCCAAACTGTTGCATATACACTGACTCTGTCTGCAATGAACGCAAGAGAAGTGACACAATTTCACCTGGTTAATATTGTCTGCTAACCTGGATTTCTTTTAGCTAAATATGCAGGTTTAAAAATATATACTTCTGTGTATTGATTTTAAGAAAGGCATTGATGTTTATGGTTAGGTACACATTGGAGCAACGATACGCACCGCATCGATTATGTGCAACGCAGGACACACTAGATAAACTAGTAATATCATCAACCATGTGTAGTTAACTAGTGATTATGATTGATCGTTTTTTATAAGATCAGTTTAATGCTAGCTAGCAACTTACCTTGGCTTCTACTGCATTCGCGTAACAGGCAGGCTCCTCGTGGGGTGCAATGTAATCAGGTGATTAGAGCGTTGGACTAGTCAACTGTAAGGTTGCAAGATTGAATCCCCCGAGCTGACAAGGTAAAAATCTGTCGTTCTGCCCCTGAACGAGGCAGTTAACCCACTGTTCCTTGGCCGTCATTGAAAATAAGAATGTGTTCTTAACTGACTTGCCTAGTTAAATAAAGGTGAACCAAAAAAAATGGCCAAATCGGTGTCCAAAACCACCGATTTCCAATTGTTATGAACATTTGAAAATCGGTCGACCTCTTGAGATCAGTCGACCTTTAGCTAAGATCCCCTGCGGCGTTTTCACTGAGTACTGGGACCATTTCATGTTATTTTCTATTGGTGTCTAGGGAATTAGAAACATTCCTTGCTCTAGGTGTAAGTCTAGAGCTGTGTTTCACCTCAAATTTAAATGAAGTGATAAGGTTCATTTCCTATAATGGTTATTTGTTACAGGGTTTCCCAAATTCCTCATTGGGGACACATGTAGGTTTTTGTTCTAGCACTACACCGCTGATTCAAATAATCAAAGCTTAATGATGAGTTGGTTATTTTAATCAGTTGTGTAGTGCTGGGGCAAAAACCTACATGTGCACACGGGGACTGAGTTTGGAAAACCCTTGTTTTAAAGATGGTCTTCAGATTATGGCCTAAAACTGCTGATCGACAGTTGAAAGAGTTTAGCATCTGCAAGATACATTTACGATTTCGTCAGCCTTTTTCACAAACACACTGCTAGGGCCTAATAATGTCTTAGCATATGAGGCTGCATGGATGTGTATACTTGCCTACGAGTGGGTTATGCCTACAACGTTTTTATAATAATAATCTAGCCGTCCTTGTCACGTGTAAATGGCAGGGCATAACATTTACATTTTGGTACACCAGCGACTGTGACAGGTAGATTTTAAAAAATCTACCAGCCTCTCTGATTTTTTTACTGGCCAACATGTTTTTTCACACAAATTTCACCAAGAAAACACAAACGAACAGATGAGCATGCTTTGTAAGAAGCAATGTGGGTTATTGTTTTTCATTTTTTGTGATGTGTTCTTTAACCAAAATATCACAGACTAGACAATAAATGGGTGAGGTTACCGTTGTAGTGCGACTCAAGTCATGTTTGTGCCTGTGAGATTGTCTGACTAGTAGAAGAAGCGTTGTCTTTTCTTCCCTAGCATTTAAAGCTCAAACATAGAAAAACAACCTAGCATGTGAACAAAACAATGTAAATAGCCAAGAAACACAAGGACAAAGTCTCACTTCAGTAGATGTTTGTTTTAGACCTACTTTTATGCCTGTGTGCAGCACTTCTAAAAAATAAATGAATCTTTCACTGTTCTTCACGTGCGCACAGCCCCTAGCCAGGCAGTGTTGCAGAGCGAGGTGGAATAGGCTATATAGGATTTGTAGTTTTTTGACTTTGTGCAATTAATTTACCAGCTATGAAACAAAACGGCAGAAATATTTTGAAAACAGCTACTGCAGACAAGTGTGATTGATCATACTTGACTATTTCTATTCACAAATGCGAGTGAAATACTCGCACTGTGGAGCCCTGACCACCCGCCAACGTGGCTGGTGAAATAGACATTTAACCCGCCAACGCCAAAATCTACCCACATTTGGCAGGTAGCGGGGTGTTTATTTTAGGCCCTGGTAAATTGGCTGGTCAGGCTAGGTTCACCAAGTGTCCAGTAGAGGGCGCAGCTACTCCAAGAATTCACTGAGGTGAAACCTGGCTTAAAAAACGAAGAAGCCGATGTAGTAAAAGACACACAATCTGATCATGCTTTCCTGCAACACAAGCTATTGACTGACTGGCCTTAGCCTATAGCCTAACAATAGAGCTGTCTTCATTGTCACGGATGTGTTTTTAGCTTGGCTAGCGTATCGTATCCAAAAATGGTGTTGATATAGCCTAGCCTACTATAGGTTGAACGTTGCACGCATTCACACCATACATATGGTGTCCTCCTTGCTATAACCTATTGCATATGGAACTTTAGTGTAGCCTAAACTTCAAGTATTTATTAGACCTACACTAATTGTAGTTATATTGTGAATCGAAGAGCAGGCAACACTTAGTAAATTAATAATATGAAAGGAGCATCTTGGAGTCACTCAGACCAAAACACAGGCTATATGATAGGCGTAGTATGGAAATGTTCATCACTATAATGAGTATACCGGAAATTACGTAGATGTGTACACTTAATTATACAAGGTTTTATATGCATTTCGAATTCTCTACTTCGTCACATTTGCACTATGTCACTCGAGGACCAGCAGTGGAGGCTTTCCTCCTTAAAAATAATCTTATATTTGACAACACACGATGTCTCAATACAAAGTTATATAATGTGCCTTTTTTTGTGAAAGTACATGGATGTGTGTTAAATGGATGAGCAAAAACATGTAATTTGGTCATGTATACTCCCGGTCAAAAGTTTTAGAACACATTCAAGGGTTTTTCTTATATTTTTACTATTTTCTACATTGTAGAATAATAGTGAAAACTGCAGAACTATGAAATCAGAACTACTCACTCCTGAGTGGTATCTGAAAGGTTTTTCATGTTGACATATAATGTTCTGATTGTATTAATCTGTTTTAATACATAGCCTATTGAATAATCAGTAATTAGGCCAAATATTAGTACATACTCTGTTAGGGGAGGGCCTCATGTCTGATATATAGACAACCCGATAGCATGTCCAGAGTTGTTCCGGGGTTGATGTCAATTTCATTTTAATTCAATCGGGAAGTAAACTGAAATTAAAAAGCATTGAAAGGCAAGTTTATTCAAGTTTATTTAATTGTCAATTGACCGAATTGACGATGACCCCAGTGTTTTCTCAATTTTCAATGTTGCTTGCTTTTGACTATGACCACAACTCTGTGCCCTTTCGCAGCCTCGACATGGACAAGAACGACCTGGTACAGAAGGCTAAGCTGGCCGAGCAGGCCGAGCGCTATGACGACATGGCGGCGGCCATGAAGGCGGTGACGGAGCAGGGCGGCGAGCTCTCCAACGAGGAGCGCAACCTGCTGTCGGTGGCCTACAAGAACGTGGTGGGGGCGCGCCGCTCCTCCTGGCGCGTCATCTCCAGCATCGAGCAGAAGACCGAGGGCAACGAGAAGAAGCAGCAGATGGCACGCGAGTACCGCGAGAAGATTGAGGCCGAGCTGCAGGACATCTGCAAGGACGTGCTGGTGAGAGAGCGCGGCCGCTTGCTACTCCATATGGGCCCCCCTCTCTCTTAAATGAAGTGTCCCGTGATGTTATGGGGATGGGTGTAACACTGGGGCTTTATTTAAGTTAATTTATAGTCCGGTTCATTTAGAGTCCAGGCAATTTGGGAATGCCCTATACTCAACAGGCATTTTTCATTAGGCATTCTGATTGTGAGTTGGAATGGATTTGAGGCCAAAGACAGGTTACAAAGCATAATATATTTTGGATTAATCTTTTGTTTGGTCCTGTGTTGAAAGGGCGGACTTGAGTTGACTGACACCCAACCAACCCCTATTTTTTTCTGTTTTAGGCACTCCTCGACAATTACCTCATCGCCAATGCGACTCAGGCAGAAAGCAAGGTGTTCTACCTTAAAATGAAAGGGGACTACTACAGATATCTGTCTGAGGTGGCGTCTGGAGAATCAAAGAAGAGTAAGTTGATCATCTCTGTTCAATGGGGAAGCTTCTGAGTCACCCATATTTGTTAATCAGCCACTTTTCTTCAGCCTCTGATTTTCATGGAAATAAGCAAAACCTCCAATTTGATGTCCTCATAGTACATTTATTTATTTTATTTAACCTTTATTCAACTAAGCAAGTCATTTGAGAACAAATTCATATTTACAATTACGGTGGGTGTCCCTTGTTCAGGGACAGAACGACAGATTTTTACCTTGTCAGCTCGGGGATTCGATCTAACAACCTTTCGTTTACTGGCTCAACGCTCTCCATTATACAGGAGATGGGCTGTGAAATGAAACATGAATTCACTTCAACAAAAGCATGATGCCGTTAATTAATTGGACCTCTTCTCCCTCTCTGTCACAGCCACAGTGGAGAACTCCCAGCAGGCCTACCAGGAGGCATTTGACATCAGCAAGAAGGACATGCAGCCGACACACCCCATCAGGCTGGGGCTCGCTCTCAACTTTTCTGTCTTCTACTATGAGATCCTCAACTCCCCCGAGCAGGCCTGCAGTTTGGCGAAGGCGGTGGGGCACCGCTATACACTATCTCTCGCACAAACACACGTTCCTCCATCACACAGCAGCGCCTGTGTGATCAGCATGAGTCTGGCCTAACCGAATCAATACAGAACACAAACACGCCCCTCCTGCTCAGCTACACTATAGATACACTATAGATACATAGATACACTATAGATACAAAAGTATGTGGACACCCCTTCAAATGAGTGGATTCTGCTTCATCCACACCAGTTGCTGACAGATGTATAAAATTGAGCATACAGCCATGCAATCCCCATAGACAAACATTGGCAGTAGAATGGCCTTACTGAAGAGCTTAGTATCTTTCACTGTGGCACCGTCATAGGATGCAACCTTTCCAACAAGTCAGTTTGTCAAATTTCTGCCCTAGAGCTGCCCCGGTCAACTGCAAGTGCTGTTATTGTGAAGTGGAAACTTCTAGGAGCAACAGTGGCTCAGCCGCGAAGTGGTAGGACAAAGAAGCATACAGAATGGGACCGCTGAAGCGCGTAGAGGGTAACAATTGTCTGTCCTCGGTTGCAACACTCACTACTGAGTTCCAAACTGCCTCTGGAAGCAACATCAGCAAAATAACTGTTCGCCAGGAGCTTCATGAAATGGGATTCCATGGTTGAGCAGCCACACACAAGCCTAAGATCACCATGCGCAATGCCAAGCGTTGGCTGGAGTGGTGTAAAGCTCGACACCGTTGGACTATGGAGCAGTGAAAACGTGTTCTCTGCAGTGAGGAATCACGCGTCACCATCTGGCAGTCTGACGGACGAACCTGGCGTTGGCGGATGCCAGGAAAACGCTACCTGCCCAAATGAATAGTGCCAACTGTGAAGTTTGGTGGAGGTGGAATAATGGTCTGGGGTTGTTTTTCATGGTTCGGGCTAAGCCCCTTAGTTCCAGTGAAGGAAAATCTTAATGCTACAGCATACACGGACATTCTAGACGATTCTGTGCTTCCAATGTTGTGGCAACAGTTTGGGGAAGGCCCTTTCCTTGTTTCAGCATAAAGCCCCCGTGAACAAATCGAGGTCCATACAGAAATGGTTTGTCGAGATCGGTGTTGAAGAACTTGCACAGAGCCCTGACCTCAACCTCACCGAACACCTTGAGCCCGGCCTAATTGCCCAACATCAGTGCCCGACCTCACTAATGCTCAGCGACATTCCAACATCTAGTGGAAAGCCTTCCTAGAAGAGTGGAGGCTGTTTTAGCAGCAAGGGGGGGAGCAACTCCATATTAATGCCAATGATTTTGAAATGAGATGTTCAATGACCAGGTATCCACATACTTTTGGTCATGTAGTGTACGTGACAGAAACCTGCTCTTTAACACCGGTGCTCGTGCTGTTGGCATTTGCCAGATATTGAATCAAAAATAGACTTTAATGGATGGTGCTTTGTCATCTGGTATGCCAAGATTTGTTAGTTGGTAAGCCCTTTTTAGTGGTAATACATTTAAAATATGTTTGAGGCATTGTAGGTTTTTGTATTCTGGGTCTTTCAGAAAATATTTTTTACGCCCTTTACCTGTTTACCCTCTAGGCTTTCGACGAAGCAATCGCCGAGCTTGACACCTTGAACGAGGACTCTTACAAAGACAGCACCCTGATCATGCAGCTACTAAGGGACAACCTCACTGTAAGTGCTTACTGCCAATACACGCCTTGTCGATGTAATGCCATTCAAATGCATAATAGTTTGATACTCTTGGAACTGAAAACCTCAAGTGTCTGAATCCAATGAACTCAATGGTTGGATTTGTTTTTCTCCCCCTCTGCAGCTGTGGACATCAGAAAACCAGGGTGATGAGGGGGATGCCGGCGAAGGGGAGAACTAAAGGCGTTGCACATCACTGTTAATCCACCCACACCCTTTCTCTTCTCTTACACATATACAGCCCGTACATTCCCGCTCCATCCAGCCTCTTCCTTTCTGTATGACGAGCAGCATGAATTGTACCTGACCTACCAGTTGTGCCCTTTCTCCGATATGCTCAAAGGCAACAGGGTAACACTCAGTTGTTAACAAGCCGAGTCTTGTTTTGTGAGGAGAGAAAACAATTATAAAATTGCCCAGTTGAGTGGCATGGCCATTCTCTCCTCCACCTCCCTTCCTTTTGATTCCCTCCAAACATTTAAAAAAAGATGTGTTCTTTCACCTAGCAAGTTTATGCATTTATAGTATCCATTTTTTTGCTTTCCTAGTGTACTTGCGATTTGCTGGTTTGACTCAGAAAATGTATTAAACTGTCTGTTTTATTTTCAACAAACACTGTGATGCTTAGTTATTCTCCACAAAATCACATTCTGGATGATAAAATTCAGGACTGTATGGTTTGAGTAGCAGTGCAATTCTGCTGTGACCTCATACAGAATGGTATAACGGGCTCTATTGTGACACTGACTAACATGCGTATTGCTGTGTATTGTTTGTTTATTTTGCATATGGAATTAAAATGAATAAAAGGGACCCTACTGTAGGTTTTGCCATTCCACATCTGTCCAGTTAAAAACAAGAAAAAATATAACATTCCATCAGAACCTAACATTAAGACAATATACCTTTCTTGAACAAACCTGGACCATTCTCCTGAACAGCTGTCATCAAGGTGCTGTTTGAAATCAGTACAATGATCCTGGTTTATTCTTAAATGTTACTTTTTGCTTTGTGTAATAATGACTCACTCTTTGGCTCAACTGTAAATTGTAAACGTTTGCGGTAAATATAAATCTGTCTTAAATGTAAATGTTAACCTGCTTGCAAAGAAACACCTTAAAGCCGTTTGCGTTGAACTTTGACGTCTTGGTTATTCAAGCCTATCTTGATAGCCTTATGCTGACAGTACAAAACTGACCAGTTTCCTTCATGAAATGATATCTAAGCGAATGTATGCTTTTGCCCACGACGAGTGTGTAAGCAAGTCCCCTAATGTAAGTTGTGTAAGGAGGTTGTCTATCATAGTCAGAGATGGCATTGATGCTTTTGTTTTGTGTATCTCCAGAGGAGACCATATAACAGTGGAATGCGGTCAGTGGACGGGTTAGATTCTGGAGTAGTGCAAGGACCCTTAAGAGGTAGCTGAATTCACTCAGTGTCACAATACCTTGTCATCACCATAACATTCCACTTAGGTGTCGAATTGATCTGTCTCAGTCGGTCTTGCTGAAGACCATGTTTCATGCACTGAAGAAAAATCTCCCCTTTTAGCTGAGCAAATGGCAGTTATTCTACGCTTGATATATATAAAAAAGAAATGCAGTAGTGAATGTGGAACCGAGCCTGTCTGTATATCTGGTATCTCCAATTGCTTTATTTTTACTGACCGGTATTCTGCCTAAAGTTTGCTTCTGTGACGGTTTTATTGCTTAGTGCGCACGTGGTTGTGACATTTTAGACTAGCATTAAAAAAAATACAAACAAACAAAAAAAACTGGTTATTGACGTAAAACAAAATTTGTGTATGTCTTTTAAAACAGTTCTAGTTTCACCTTACATGTTATCAGGAAATGTAAAAGACAATTTAAAGTGAAATAAAAGTTTTATCAGTTCCAAATGTTCCTGTTTTGTTTTTATACCCACTGGTTTGTGTCTCTGATGGAGTTGCTGCCTAAAACACCAGTTGAAAACCCTCAAATTTAATGTCCAACTAAAATGTTATTTAATGTCCAATTAAAACACTGGCTACTTATTTGACAGAAATTGCATTCCACCTCAGAAAGAAGGCTTAATCTTTTCCTCGGGCGTCCTATTTTTATTTGTTCCTGTCTACTAAAGGGCTCTTGAATATTTTAAACTGACCACTGGTATGACATTTATTTTTACTTCTCTAAATAGGTTGGTAACGAGTTTATAATACTAAAAACAATTGGATACCACGAAATTGGGGAGAAAAAGGGGTGAAATTCACAACAACAAAAAAACTAAAAAAACAACTGGTTTCAAAACTGGTATCATCTAATTCCGTCTTTATCAGGGAGGATGAGTGTCTCTGATTTGTCCCCCATTTGTTTCCCAAATCGAAATCTGCCATATAACTACATCTAAAGATTATGCATTACTGATAGAATTGTCAACATGTCAGGTGATATAGATTGTAATATGTTTCAATATGCTCATAAATGCAACTATACTGAAATAAAATATCCCAGAAATTTTCCATATGCATGAAAAGCTAATTTCTTTCAAATTTTGTGCACAAATTTGTTTACATCAGTGAGCATTTCTCCTTTGTCAAGATAATCCATCCACCTGACAGGTGTGGCATATCAAGAAGCTGATTAAACAGTATCATTACACAGGTGCATCTTGTGCTGGGGACAATAAAAAGCCACTAAAATGTGCAGTTTTGTCACACAACACAATACCACAGGTGTTTCAAGTTTTGAGGCAGTGTGCAATTGGCATTCTGACAGCAGGAATGTCCACTACAGCTGTTGCAAGATCATTTAATGTTAACTTCTCTACCATAAGCTGCCTCCAACTTCAATTTTGAGAATTTGGCAGTATGTCCAACCGGCCTCACAAATCAAATCAAATTTATTTATAAAGCCCTTCTTACATCAGCTGATATCTCAAAGTGCTGTACAGAAACCCAGCCTAAAACCCCAAACAGCAAGCAATGCAGGTGTAGAAGCACGGTGGCCAGAACCTAGAAAGAAACCTAGAGAAGCAGGCTATGAGGGGTGGCCAGTCCTCTTCTGGCTGTGCTGGGTGGAAATTATAACAGAATATGGCCAAGATGTTCAAATGTTCATAATCACAGTGGTTGTCATAGGTGCAACAGGTCAGCACCTCAGGAGTAAATATCAGTTGGCTTTTCATAGCCGATCATTCAGAGTATCACTACCGTTCCTGCTGTCTCTAGAGAGTTGAAGACAGCAGGTCTGGGACAGGTCAGGGTTCCATAGCCGCAGGCAGAACAGTTGAAACTGGAGCAGCTGCACGGCCAGGTGGACTGGGGACAGTAAGGAGTCATCAGGCCAGGTAGTCCTGAGGCATGGTCCTAGGGCTCAGGTCCTCAGAGAGAGAGAAAGAAAGAATTAGAGAGAGCAAACTTAAATTCACACAGGACACCGGATAAGACAGGAGATATAACAGACTGACCCTAGCCCCCCCACACATAAACGACTGCTGCATAAATACTGGATGCTGAGACAGGAGGGGTCGGGAGACAAACAGGCAGGATATAACCCCAAACAGGCAGGATATAACCCCACCCACTTTGCCAAAGCACAGCCCCCACACCACTAGAGGGATATCTTCAACCACCAACTTATCTTCCTGAGACAAGGCCAAGTATAGCCCACAAAGATCTCCACCACGGCACAACCCAACGGGGGGTGCCAACCCAGACAGGAAGATCACGTCAGTGACTCAACCCACTCAAGTGACGCACCCCTCCTAGGGACGGCATGGAAGAGCACCAGTAAGCCAGTGACACAGCCCCTGTAATAGGGTTAGAGGCAGAGAATCCCAGTGGAAAGAGGGGAACCGGCCAGGCGGAGACAGCAAGGGCGGTTCGTTGCTCCAGTGCCTTTCCGTTCACCTTCACACTCCTTGGCCAGACTACACTCAATCGTATGACCCACTGAAGAGATGAGTCTTCAATAAAAATGTACAGTGCCTTGCGAAAGTATTCGGCCCCCTTGAACTTTGCGACCTTTTGCCACATTTCAGGCTTCAAACATAAAGATATAAAACTGTATTTTTTTGTGAAGAACTTCTCCAGAAGTTCAGTGAGGATCTCTGAATGATCTAATGTTGACCTAAATGACTAATGATGATAAATACAATCCACCTGTGTGTAATCAAGTCTCCGTATAAATGCACCTGCACTGTGATAGTCTCAGAGGTCCGTCAAAAGCGCAGAGAGCATCATGAAGAACAAGGAACACACCAGGCAGGTCCGAGATACTGTTGTGAAGAAGTTTAAAGCCGGATTTGGATACAAAAAGATTTCCCAAGCTTTAAACATCCCAAGGAGCACTGTGCAAGCGATAATATTGAAATGGAAGGAGTATCAGACCACTGCAAATCTACCAAGACCTGGCCGTCCCTCTAAACTTTCAGCTCATACAAGGAGAAGACTGATCAGAGATGCAGCCAAGAGGCCCATGATCACTCTGGATGAACTGCAGAGATCTACAGCTGAGGTGGGAGACTCTGTCCATAGGATAACAATCAGTCGTATATTGCACAAATCTGGCCTTTATTGAAGAGTGGCAAGAAGAAAGCCATTTCTTAAAGATATCCATAAAAAGTGTTGTTTAAAGTTTGCCACAAGCCACCTGGGAGACACACCAAACATGTGGAAGAAGGTGCTCTGGTCAGATTAAACCAAAATTGAACTTTTTGGCAACCATGCAAAACGTTATGTTTGGCGTAAAAGCAACACAGCTGAACACACCATCCCCACTGTCAAACATGGTGGTGGCAGCATCATGGTTTGGGCCTGCTTTTCTTCAGCAGGGACAGGGAAGATGGTTAAAATTGATGGGAAGATGGATGGAGCCAAATACAGGACCATTCTGGAAGAAAACCTGATGGAGTCTGCAAAAGACCTGAGACTGGTACAGAGATTTGACTTCCAACAAGACAATGATCCAAAACATAAAGCAAAATCTACAATGGAATGGTTCAAAACTAAACATATCCAGGTGTTAGAATGGCCAAGTCAAAGTCCAGACCTGAATCCAATCGAGAATCTGTGGAAAGAACTGAAAACTGCTGTTCACAAATGCTCTCCATCCAACCTCACTGAGCTCGAGCTGTTTTGCAAGGATGAATGGGAAAAAAATTCAGTCTCTCGATGTGCAAAACTGATAGAGACATACCCCAAGCGACTTACAGCTGTAATCGCAGCAAAAGGTGGCGCTACAAAGTATTAACTTAAGGGGGCTGAATAATTTTGCACGCCCAATTTTTCAGTTTTTGATTTGTTAAAAAAGTTTGAAATATCCAATAAATGTCGTTCCACTTCATGATTGTGTCCCACTTGTTGTTGATTCTTCACAAAAAAATACAGTTTTATATCTTTATGTTTGAAGCCTGAAATGTGGCAAAAGGTCGCAAAGTTCAAGGGGGCCGAATACTTTCGCAAGGCACTGTAAAAGTTGAGACCGAGTCTGCGTCTCTCACATGGGTAGGCAGACCATTCCATAAAAGTGGAGCTCTATAAGAGAAAGCCCTGCCTCCAGCTGTTTGCTTAGAAATTCTAGGGACAGTTAGGAGGCCTGCGTCTTGTGACCGTAGCGTACGTGTAGGTATGTACGGCAGGACCAAATCGGGAAAGATAGGTAGAAGCAAGCCCATGTAATGCTTTGTATGGTTAGCAGTAAAATCTTGAAATCAGCCCTTGCCTTAACAATAAGCCAGTGTAGAGAAACTAGCACTGGAGTAATATGATCAAATTTTGGGTTCTAGTTAAGATTCTAGCAGCCGTGTTTAGCACTAACTGAAGTTTATTTAGTGCTTTATCCAGGTAGCCGGAAAGTAGAGCATTGCAGTAGTCTAACCTAGAAGTGACAAAATAATTAATACATTTTTCTGCATCATTTTTGGACAGAAAGTTTCAGATTTTTGCAATGTTACGTAGATGTAAAAAAGCTGTCCTTGAAACAGTCTTGATATGTTCGTCAAAAGATAAATCAGGGTCCAGAGTAATGCTGAGGTCATTCACAGTTTTATTTAAGACGACTGTACAGCCATCAAGATTAATTGTCAGATTCAACAGAAGATCTCTTTGTTTCTTGGGACCTAGAACAAGCATCTCTGTTTTGTCTGAGTTTAAAAGTAGAACATTTGCAGCCATCCACATCCTTATGTCTGAAACACAGGCTTCCAACGAGGGCAATTTTGGGGCTTCACCATGTTTCATCGAAATGTACAGCTGTGTGTCATCTGCATAGCAGTGAAAGTTAACATTATGTTTCCGAATGACATCACCAAGAGGTAAAATATATAGTGAAAACAATAGTGGTCCTAAAACGGAACCTTGAGGAATACCGAGATTTACAGTTGATTTGTCAGAGGACAAACCATCCACAGACACAAACTGATATCTTTCCGACAGATAAGATCTAAACCAGGCCAGAACTTGTCCGTGTAGACCAACTTGGGTTTCCAACCTTTCCAAAAGAATGTGGTGATCGATGGTATCATAAGCAGCAGAAAGGTCTAGGAGCACGAGGACAGATGCAAAGCCTCGGTCTGATGCCATTAAAAGGTAATTTACCACCTTCACAAGTGCAGTCTCAGTGCTATGATGGGGTCTAAAACTAGACTGGAGCGTTTCGTATACATTGTTTGTCTTCAGGAAGGCAGCGAGTTGCTGTGTAACAGCTTTTTCATTTTTTTTTTGAGGAATGGGAGATTCGATATAGGCCGATAGTTTTTTATATTTTCTGGGTCAAGGTTTTTTCAAGAGAGGCTTTATTACTGCCACTTTTAGTGAGTTTGGTACACATCCGGTGGATAGAGAGACGTTTATTATGTGCAACATAGGAGGGCCAAGCACAGGAAGCAGCTCTTTCAATAGTTTAGTTGGAATAGGGTCCAGTAGCTTGAAGGTTTAGAGGCCATGATTATTTTCATAATTGTGTCAAGAGATATAGTACTAAAACACTTGAGTGTCTCCCTTGATCCTAGGTCCTGGCAGAGGTGTGCAGACTCAGGACAACTTAGCTTCGGAGAAATACGCAGATTTAAAGAGGAGTCCGTAATTTGCTTTCTAATGATCATGATCTTTTCCTCAAAAATTTACATGAATTTATCACTGTTATGTTGGAAAAATAGGATGATCGAGAAGTAGTGAGGGCTCTTTGATACTGCACGGTACTGTCTTTCCAAGCTCGTTGGAAGACTTCCAATTTGGTGTGGCGTCATATCCGTTCCAATTTTTTGGAAGCTTGCATCAGAGCTCGGGTATTTTCTGTATACCAGGGAGCTAGTTTCTTATGACAAATGTTTTTGGTTTTTAGGGGTGCGACTGCATCTAGGGTATTGCGCAAGGTCAAATTGAGTTCCTCAGTTAGGTGGTTAACTGATTTTTGTACTCTGATGTCCTTGTGTAGGCGGAGGGAGTCTGGAAGGGAATCTTTGGGTTGTCCGAGAATTTATTGCACGACTTTTGATGATCCTTGGTTGGGCTCTGAGCAGATTATTTGTTGCGATTGCAAACGTAATAAAATGATAGTCCGATAGTCCAGGATTATAAGGAAAAACATTAAAATCGACAGCATTTATTCCATGGGACAAAACTGGGTCAAGAGTATGACTGTGGCAGTGAGTAGGTCCAGAGACATGTTGGACAAAACCCGCTGAGTCAATAATGGCTCCGAAAGCCTTTTGGAGTGGATCTGTGGACTTTTCCATGTGAATATTAAAGTCACCATAAATTTGAATATTATCTGCAATGACTACAAGGTCCGATAGGAATTCAGGGAAGTCAGTGAGGAATGCTGTATATAGCCCAGGAGGCCTGTAAACAGTAGCTATAAAAAGTGATTGAGTAGACTGCATACAGTATTTTTATTCAGTATAATTCGGTAACCATCTGCCTCTGGTCTAGCCTTCCTTTCCTAGACTCAATGAAAGGGACATAGTCTGTTGTAGATATCCATGCAATTTTAAGATAACTATGACCTTAAAAGGATAGTTTACTTATATAGGTACTATAGATAACATAATAGAAATAAGTGCCTATATTAGCATATTCACGCTTCACATACAAATCATCCCAAAATATCAAAACATTTACTGTGTAACTCAATTAACATACTTAAAGATGATTTGGCAAAAATGCTAATTTACAGTGCATGGAGAAAGTATTAAGACCCCTTGACTTTTTCTTACGTTACAGCCTTATTCTAAAAATTTAAAAATGTATTAAATAACTAACAATTCACAATCTACAAACAATAACCCATAAGGACAAAGCAAAAAAAGTGGTTTTAGCATTTTTTTCAAATAAAAAACATACCTTATTTACATAAGTATTCAGACCCTTTGAATATCCTTGACATGTTTCTACAACTTGATTGGAGTCCACCTGTGGTATATTCAATTGATTGGACATGATTTGGAAAGGCACACACCTGTCTATGTATAAGGTCCTACAGTTGACAGTGCATGTCAGAGCAAAAACCAAGCAATGAGGTCAAAGGAATTGTCCACCAAGACTCTTCCTGGAGCTGGCCGCCCGGCTAAACTGAGCAATCGGGGGAGAAGGACCTTGGTCAGAGAGGTGACCAAGAACCCGATGGTCACTCTGACAGAGCTCCAGAGTTCCTCTGTGGAGATGGGAGAACCTTTCAGAAGGACAACGATCTATGCTGTACTACACCAATCAGACGGAAGCTACTCAATAAAAGGCACATGACAGCCCACTTGGAGTTTGCCAAAAGGCAACTAACTAAAGACTCTCAGACCATGAGAAACACGATTCTCTGGTCTGATGAAACCAATATTGAACTCTTTGGCCTCAAAGCCAAGCGTAACGTCGAGGGAAAGAAAGAGGATCGAGGGAAAGATAAACAGAGCTAAGCACAGAGAGATCCTTGATGAAAACCTGCTCCAGAGCTCTCAGGACCTCAGGCTGGTGCAAAGGTTCACCTTCCAACAGGACAACGACCCTAAGCACACAGCCAAGACAACGCAGGAAAGGCTTCAGGACAATTCTCTGAATGTCCTTGAGTGGCCTAGCCAGAGCCCACACATGAAACTGATCGAACATCTCTGGAGAGACCTGAAAATAGCTGTGCAGTGATGCTCCCCATTCAACCTGACAACAGTTTGAGAGGATCTGCAGAGAAGAATGGAAGAAACTCCCCAAATACAGGTGTGCCAAGCTTGTACTGTCATACCCAAGAAGAGTCAAGGCTGTAATTGCTGCCAAAGGTGCTTCAACTAAGTACTGAATAAAGGGTCTGAATACCTATGTAAATGTGATCATTCTGTAAATGTTTTATTGTGGGGTATTGTGTGTAGATTGAGGAAAAGAAACAATAGGTTGTAATGTAACAAAATGTGGAAAAAGTCAAAGGGTCTGAATACTTTCCGAATGCACAGTAGGTACCATTGACTTGCAGTGGATTTGTGCCACAAATGCTAAAAAGTTAGCATTAGAAACAGTGGCCAGGTAAACAAAAGCAACGCATGGATTGTTATCATACCTTGTCCATAGACTGGTATGATAAGTACTGTAGAACTTGGTTCTAAAGCTGTATCCGTACCCATTGGATGCAGTGATCCACAATATAGTGGCTATATCCAGGAAAGCCAAAGTTCCAACAGCTGGGCCTAAAATAGTGTATAAAGATCATACAAAAGATTTTGCTGTGACTCTTATGTGGATGATTTAAAAAATATTTGTTTGTCTGATTAATGAGCATCCAGACGCCGCACTTGATGAATTTATAAAATTGCTTCTTCGAATTATTTATAAACATGCACCTGTTATGAAACTGACTATTAGAACAGTTAATTAAGGATTGATAAGGAATTGAAAAACTGTATGGTTGAAAGAGACGGGGCAAAAGGTGTGGCTAATATGTCTGGCTGCACATCTGACTGGCTGACTTACTGCAAATTGAGAAATTATGTGACTAAACTCAACAAATAGAAGAAGAAGCTGTATTAGGAAGCCAAGGTCAATGATATAAAGAAGGATGGAAAAAAAACTTGAGTATTTTAAGTGAAGTTATGGGCAGAAAGAGTGAGGATGGTAGTTGACTCTATAGCCACTCCTATCTCATATTTTTAATCTGAGCCTAGAGGAAAGTGTCTGTCCTCAGGCCTGGAGGGAAGCTAAAGTAATTCCGCTACCCAAGAGTAGTAAAGTGGCCTTAATTGGCTCAAACAGCTGACCTATAAGCTTGCTGCTAGCTCTTAGCAAACTGTTGGGGAAAAAAATTGTCTGACCAAATACAAGGATATTTCTCAGTAAACAAATTAACAACAGACTTTCAGCATGCTTATAGAGAAGGGCACTCAACATGTACTGCACTGACACAAATGACTGATGATTGGTTGAAAGAAATTGATGATAATTAGATTGTTGGAGCGCTACTGTTAGATTTCAGTGTATCCTTTGATATTGGCCATAACCTGTTGTTGAAAAAACTTGTGTTATGGCTTTTCAACCCTTGCCATATTGTGGATTCAGAGCTATCTATCTAATAGCACTCAAAGGGTTTTATTTAATGGAAGCTTCTCCAATGTCAAGCTCTCTAGGTCCTCTACTCTTTTCTAATTTTTACCAATGGCCTGCCACTGGCATTAAACAAAGCATGTGTCCCCATGTATACTAATGACTCAACCATATATACATCAGCAACCACAGCTAATGAAGTCACTGAAACCCTTAACAAAGAGTTGCAGTCTGTTTTGGAATGGGTGGCCAGTAATAAACTGGTCCTGAACATCTCTAAAACTAAGATCATTGTATTTGGTACAAATCATTCAAGTTCTAGACCTCAGCTGAATCTGGTAATGAATGGTGTGGCTGTTGAACAAGTTGAGGAGACTAAATTACTTGGCGTTACTTTAGATTGTAAACTGTCATGGTCAAAACATATAGCTTCAATGGTTGTAAAGATGGGGAGCGGTCTGTCCGTGATAAAGAGATGCTCTGCTTTTTTGACACCACACTCCAAAAACCAAGATCTGCAGGCTCTAGTTTTGTCTAATCTTGATTGTTGTCCAGTCGTGTGGTCCAGTGCTGCAAGGAAAGACCTAGTTCAGCTGCAGCTGGCCCAGAACAGAGTGGCACGTTTTGCTCTTCATTGTAAATCAGAGGGCAAATATAAATACTATGCATGCCAGTCTCTCTTGTATTTATATCAGCCCTCTGATTTACAATGAAGGGCAAAACATTCAGCTTGAGGAGAGACTGACTGCCTCACTTCTTTTTATAAGAAACATGTTTGTGTTAGAAATCCCAAATTGTCAATTTATACACAGCTCTGACACACTTACCCCACCAGACATGCCAGCAGGGCCCTTTTCAGTCCCCAAATCCAGAACAAATTCAAGAAAGCATACAGTATTATATAGAGCCCTTATTGCATGGAACATCCTTCCATCTCATACTGCACAAATAAACAGCAAACCTGGTTTAAAAAAAAACAAATAAAGCAACACCTCACCCCTACTTGACCTAGATAGTGTGTATTCATTGATATGTAGGCTACGTGTGCCTTTTTTTTAAATGTAGAGTTCTGTCCTTGTCTATTTTGCACTTTCAGCAGTATTATGTCATGTTTTGTGTGGACTCCAGGAAGAGTAGCTGCTGCTTTTGCAACAGTTAATGGGGATCCTAATAAAATACCAAACCAATATGTAATTTTGTTATTTGGGTGAATTATCCCTTTAATTACAACAGTCATTTTATTGATCACGATATGACTAACATAAATGAAACATTTTTATCAAACAATCGGTTATTATACTAGTGGAAATACAGTACAGATGCATAGTCCTTGTTATTCAACAATTGTTGAATGCTATATTTCCAGTTTCATGCAGTCCTGCATGATGTACATGAAGGCGAAATATGCAATGCATTCACTGTGCTTCCTCTTTAGTAGTCACAGCAATACTCCAACTTGAGTGGGTTTAACAGATAATTTTTTACAACCAAATCTTTAAAAAATTGTCATGTAAATTTCATGTTACAGAAGGGTCCAGACACCTTTTTTCTGATTTCACTTCTTTTAGAGAAACACTTTCCCCAAAGAGCAATCAATTCCACATCAAAAATAGAGATTTGGTTGTAAAAAAAACAAACAAATTATACTTTAAGTTAAGAGGCCAGGAAATAGATAGGAAAAACTGCTTCTGTGAGTGAACACAGGCACTTCAGGCATGTACACCAGGTCAGCATAGGGTCCTTCACATCCACAGGCATCCGAATCACAAGCTCACTTTTTATTTTGCACTTTCAGCAGTAAATTATGTGCCGCTGTGTTCTTTGGCTCAACCTTCAGCAAGCTGTTTAGATCTTCCACGCAAGCTTTGTAGTCCTGAAGGGCAAAATTAACACAAATCAAACAAAATGATAAAACAGGTACATACAATGTATACACTGCATTTCTTGTTCATCGGAAAGCCTCTCACTTTCAGCTCCTTGTGTGCTTGAGCTTGTCTGTACAGTGCCTTGATATTAGCGGGGTCGAGCTGCAGGGCCTCTCCACAATCTCGCACTGCCTCCTTGTACATCTTTACAGAGAGGTAGCAGAGTGCCCTATTCAGTACAAAGGTACAAATTAGTCCCAACATAGGAATTATGTACATTCCAAGTCTGACAGGAGCTGGGCAATTTCACAGAATTATATGACAATGCAGAGATGGGAATACAACTCCCGTACAAGGTTTCTATGGTAATTTGTCTACACACCAAACAGACATAAGCCTCACCTATTTGTGTAGGTTGTGATTTCTGAGGGATTGTGTTTGAGGCTCTGAGTGTATTTCTCTATGGCTTTCTTGTACTCTGCTTTTTTCACCAGTGCATTGCCTTCCTCTTTCAGGTATAGGGCTTTTTTAATGACATCCTCTCCTGGGACTGGGGGAAAAAAATTGATATCTTATTTCTGGGACTACTATTTCTGTACACTTGTCATCTGTTACAGGTTGTGAAAAGAAGATTAACAGTTTTCTGTTTCTATTAATATTTGGACAGCAAAACCAGACAATCATATGAAAGACAAACCGGATTTATATTTTTCTCTGGTGCCATTGTGTTGTGTCGTTTGGCATGTTGCCTGAGAAAAGTTTTCTTTGACGGCCATTGGAACAATGGGAATGGGCGGGAGCTTCTCTCGCCAGGAGTGTCCATCCACCTCTGTCAGACACTTTGTCATTCTGGAAGGAAAAGGGGTTATCCAGTTGTACACAATTCCACCATCTTCATTATGTCCCCTATGCATGACATTGAGAAGTTTTCAGAAGTTAAAGGACTTGAAGGCTTTTAGTGAACAAAAATAAGTGCAACATGTTATACCTGTTGGTACCATCTTGGGCTGCAGGTATGCGACAGTCTATCTGTAAGGCCGTCTTGTAGTCCACGTAGGCTAATCTGTATCTCTCAAGGGCTTCATACGCTGCACCCCGGCGAAGGAGAGGCTTGATGCCAAACGGAACCAAGTCAAGAGAGCTAGAATATAAAAAGTGTTTTAGGTACGAGCGTTGCTGCAGTAGTAAGTACAAAAAATACAGAACCTATTCAACAGCAAACAAAGTAATGAGCTACTAAAGTATTGGGAAAAGATGCTGTTGATATGTTTTAGTTAATAGTGTTACTTCAGCAGTATGAACCACCTGTAGCCCTTGATCATGACTCTCAATTCCATTACACATAAAAATCATTGGACGAAGGCGTCTTCTGTAGGGGGGAGTTTTGTTAAGAGCCACGACGCTCGGTCTTAACATTAACACGCATTGCTTGCAGCACGCATTGCTTGCAGTATCTTTCATATTGGCGAGAAATCATTTTCAAAAAACAAAAGGTTAAATTGATACACTCTTTTATAGGGTTAGGCTTCCCAAAGCCATATTTCCATGTCACAGCTCTTGTTAAAGAAAACAGATGGAAAACAGAGTGGACTACCTGTGATAATTAGCTATCTGCATCTCTGAACACCTGTGTGTAAACAGAAGACAGACACCACAAATGTGTTGTCACTGAAAAATACTGTCAGCTGCAACTGTTAAAACCGGTTAAAAGTGTACTGTATTTTGCATTTGTGAAATTATTTTGAGTTGAGGGATTTACATTTCTAGAACCGTACCGCAGTAGAGAATCGATTCACGTTTTGATGGAGTATTTGGCTGTTTAGGCTTCCAGGAGCCAATTCACCCTTTAAATAAAACATGTAAGGTCCTTGGACTAAGGAGTAACATTGTGCACCTTTAGTCCAATATTGGGCTAGAACTACCTATAGAGCAGAAGATCTAGGTCTGCATGGCCTACCATAAAACATCATGTCTACAATGTAGGCTACTTACACTGTGCAGTCCTTCACACACTCCGCACAATTTCCATCCTTCAGATAACTGGCTGCACGGTTAGAATACAGGATACTAAGATCCTCTGAATTCTTTCCTGTAAATTAATTTACAGTGGTAACAATCTATCAGAACATGGAAAGCTTGTGCTGGTTTCAGAAAACGTGTCTTCATTTATGCATAATAAAAAAAAAATTAAAAACACGTAGCTAGATCAGAGAAAACACTAGATTCTAATCTAGAACATTGAGCCGATTATTCTGACTGGTTAGCTGACTAGTTAGCTGCCTACCTGACTTCTCCACATCTTTGATCGCCTGGCTGTAAAGACAGGCAGCCTCCCCATATTGTCCAGTTTTAAAGCATTCGTTGCCTGCTTTTTTCAACTCTGTCCAAGACTGGGAACGACGCTTATGTGGCATATTTGATTTGCTGTAACAAGACAGACACAAGAAAGGTTAGCTAGCTAACATTAGCTTGCTAGCTAGCCAACTTTTACAAGCCCAAACAACTTATTATCCATTCTAAACTGAGCCAGCCGGCTAGTTAGCTACATACTTACCTTGAATAATGAATATAATTGTATAATATATGTCTGGCTAGCTAGTTAATTCCTTAGAAGTGGTTAGCCAGCAGCTAGCCTATGTGTCGACTTACCAATTAGTGAATTTAATGTTGATAGCAGGGCAAACTGTTGGTTGTGTAGCTATCTATACTCTCCTGTACTGTACTCGTCCGCAAATCGTCTAACTAACAAATAACGTAGGACGTAAAACCAAGATCTTAAACAATCTAGTTAGATGCGTAAAATGTGTCTTCCTTACACGCTAACCAACATCAGTGTGTCTTCAGCAACAATAAAGTACTTCCGGGTCACATAATTTTGAAACATTCGAAATAAAAGCCCTCCACTTAATTGTAGGAACTTGTCAATTACCTGTATTATTCATGATATACGAAAAATAATTGTCTAAACATTAACATTGATTCATATTTTTTTCTATTTAAGTGACATTTGCATAAAATGTGGGTTTTAATACATGTTCCAAGGTCAAATAAATGGCCACAGTGCGAATAACTGTATATGGAATACATACTGGCTTATAGAGCAAAAACTATTATGGGTGCCACGGTAAAATTATTGTAGGGAATACTCAGTGCGGTCTGTAGAATGTATATATGGTGTCTCTTCATGGAGCTTTGAATAATACAGAGTGCACCCATAATGGAATGGCGCTGTAGGGGCTGGCTGCCGTTTTACATGCTCCTAACCAACTGTGTTATTTTGTTCTTTTTTTCTCATTTTTGTTACTTATTTTTTAAACTTATTTTGTAAATAATGTTGTTGCTACCGTCTCTTATGACCGAAAATCTATTCTGGACATCGGAACTGCGATTACTCACCTCGAACTAGACAAATACTTTTTCTTTAATGAATCCGACGCAAAGGATATACTGCTTTCTCAGGTATGGGACCAAATCCCCGTCATTTGCGTGAAGAAAAGATGTAGAAAAAGGTAGGTCGGGCTGCCTTCTGAGAATTTGTAGACAAGTGAGTAAACCCTCTCTACCATCAGTCCTATTAGCCAACGTGCAATCATTGGATAACAAAATGGATGAGCTCCGATCAAGGACATCCTACCAACGGTACATTAATATGCTATGTTTCACAGAGTCGTGGCTGAACGACGACATGGATAACATAGAGCTGGCAGGGTTTTAGGGTCCATCGGCAAGATAGAACAGCTGCATCCGGTAAGTCAAGGGGTGGCAATCTGTGTCTATTTGTAAACAACAGCTGGTGCACAAAATCAAATATTAAGGAAGTCTCAAGATTTTGCTCGCTTGAGGTAGAGTATCTCATGATAAGCTGTTGACCACACTATTTACCAAGAGAGTTTTCATCTATATTTTTCGTGGCTGTCTATTTCCCACCACAACCCGATACTGGCACTAAGACAAGCTGTATAGGGCCATAAGCAAACAGGAAAATGTTCATCCAGAGGCGACGCTCCTAGTGGCTGGGGACTTTGATGCAGGGAAACTTAAATCCGTTTTACCTCATTTCTACCAGCATGTTACATTTTTAACTGTTAACAATACTCTTTCTAGCAATCAATCTGGCTTCAGACCTAAACACAGTACCATTACGGCCACTGTACGTGTTGTAAATGATATCACTAATGCCCTAGATAATAGAAAGTACTGTGACGCCTTGTAGATTTGTCTAAAGCTTTTGACACTGTAGACCATGCAATACTTTTGCGAAAGCTGTCGTTAATAGGACTGGGATCGGATGCCTGTCGTTGGTTTCATGACTATCTAAAGGATAGAAGTCAGGCTGTTAGAGTCAACGGCATCCAGTCAGAGCCATTGGAGTTGGTTAAAGGGGTCCCACAAGGTTCTATACTTGGTCCTTTACTGTTCACTCTCTACATAAACAATATCGGTGATGAGATAAGAAAGTGTAAAATTTACTTACAGTGCCTTGCGAAAGTATTTGGCCCCCTTGAACTTTGCGACCTTTAGCCACATTTCAGGCTTCAAACATAAAGATATAAAACTGTATTTTTTTGTGAAGAATCAACAACAAGTGGGACACAATCATGAAGTGGAACGACATTTATTGGATATTTCAACTTTTTGAACAAATCAAAAACGGAAAGATTGGGCGTGCGAAATTATTCAGCCCCCTTAAGTTAATACTTTGTAGCGCCACCTTTTGCTGCGATTACAGCTGTAAGTCGCTTGGGGTATGTCTCTATCAGTTTTGCACATCGAGAGACTGAAATTTTTTCACATTCCTCCTTGCAAAACAGCTCGAGCTCAGTGAGGTTGGATGGAGAGCATTTGTGAACAGCAGTTTTCAGTTCTTTCCACGGATTCTCGATTGGATTCAGGTCTGGACTTTGACTTGGCCATTCTAACACCTGGATATCTTTATTTTTGAACCATTCCATTGTAGATTTTGCTTTATGTTTTGGGTCATTGTCTTGTTGGAAGACAAATCTCTGTCCCAGTCTCAGGTCTTTTGCAGACTCCATCAGGTTTTCTTCCAGAATGGTCCTGTATTTGGCTCCATCCATCTTCTCATCCATTTTAACCATCTTCCCTGTCCCTGCTGAAGAAAAGCAGCCCGAAACCATGATGCTGCCACCACCATGTTTGACAGTGGGGATGGTGTGTTCAGCTGTGTTGCTTTTACGCCAAACATAACGTTTTGCATTGTTGCCAAAAAGTTAAATTTTGGTTTCATCTGACCAGAGCACCTTTTTCCACATGTTTGGTGTGTCTCCCAGGTGGCTTGTGGCAAACTTTAAACAACACTTTTTATGGATATCTTTAAGAAATGGCTTTCTTCTTGCCACTCTTCCATAAAGGCCAGATTTGTGCAATATAGGACTGATTGTTGTCCTATGGACAGAGTCTCCCACCTCAGCTGTAGATCTCTGCAGTTCATCCAGAGTGATCATGGGCCTCTTGGCTGCATCTCTGATCAGTCTTCTCCTTGTATGAGCTGAAAATTTAGAGGGACGGCCAGGTCTTGGTAGATTTGCAGTGGTCTGATACTCCTTCCATTTCAATATTATCGCTTGCACAGTGCTCCTTGGGATGTTTAAAGCTTGGGAAATCTTTTTGTATCCAAATCCGGCTTTAAACTTCTTCACAACAGTATCTCGGACCTGCCTGGTGTGTTCCTTGTCCTTCATGATGCTCTCTGCGCTTTTAACGGAGCTCTGAGACTATCACAGTGCAGGTGCATTCATAAGGAGACTTGATTACACACAGGTGGATTGTATTTATCATCATTAGTCATTTAGGTCAACATTGGATCATTCAGAGATCCTCACTGAACTTCTGGAGAGAGTTTGCTGCACTGAAAGTAAAGGGGCTGAATAATTTTGCACGCCCAATTTTTCAGTTTTTGATTTGTTAAAAAAGTTTGAAATATCCAATAAATGTCGTTCCACTTCATGATTGTGTCCCACTTGTTGTTGATTCAGTTTTATATCTTTATGTTTGAAGCCTGAAATGTGGCAAAAGGTCGCAAAGTTCCAGGGGGCCAAATACTTTCGCAAGGCACTGTATATGCTGATAACACTATCATGTACTCTATTGCTTCAACGGCTGACCAAGCATTATCACAATTGTAGACAGATGTTAAGATATTACAAGAGTCTTTTATACAGCTGAAAGTTGTTTAAAATGCAAAGAAAACACATTTTATGATTTTTAATAGGTTCAAAAAGTTGTTTGAAAATACACTTGCACTTACATGCTTAGATGGCTCTCGAATTAATCAGGTCTCTGCATATAAATACTTAGGGATATGGTTGGATGATAAACTGTCTTTTAAAAAAGCATATTGACAAACTTTTTAAACAGCTAAAAATCAAGCTGGGCTTCCTCTATAGAAACAGGACATGTTTGTCCTCTACAAATATAAGACAAATTGTGCAAGCTACTTTTATGTCTGTTATAGATTATGGGGATATTATCTACATGCATGCTAAGGCATCCACACTTACAGTGCCTTGCGAAAGTATTCGGCCCCCTTGAACTTTGCGACCTTTTGCCACATTTCAGGCTTCAAACATAAAGATATAAAACTGTATTTTTTGTGAAGAATCAACAACAAGTGGGACACAATCATGAAGTGGAACGGCATTTATTGGATATTTCAAACTTTTTTAACAAATCAAAAACTGAAAAATTGGGCGTGCAAAATTATTCAGCCCCTTTACTTTCAGTGCAGCAAACTCTCTCCAGAAATTCAGTGAGGATCTCTGAATGATCCAATGTTGACCTAAATGACTAATGATGATAAATACAATCCACCTGTGTGTAATCAAGTCTCCGTATAAATGCACCTGCACTGTGATAGTCTCAGAGGTCCGTTAAAAGCGCAGAGAGCATCATGAAGAACAAGGAACACACCATCCCCACTGTCAAACATGGTGGTGGCAGCATCATGGTTTGGGCCTGCTTTTCTTCAGCAGGGACAGGGAAGATGGTTAAAATTGATGGGAAGATGGATGGAGCCAAATACAGGACCATTCTGGAAGAAAACCTGATGCAGTCTGCAAAAGACCTGAGACTGGGACGGAGATTTGTCTTCCAACAAGACAATGATCCAAAACAAAATCTACAATGGAATGGTTCAAAAATAAACATATCCAGGTGTTAGAATGGCCAAGTCAAAGTCCAGACCTGAATCCAATCGAGAATCTGTGGAAAGACCTGAAAACTGCTGTTCACAAATGCTCTCCATCCAACCTCACTGAGCTCGAGCTGTTTTGCAAGGAGGAATGGGAAAAAATGTCAGTCTCTCGATGTGCAAAACTGATAGAGACATACCCCAAGCGACTTACAGCTGTAATCACAGCAAAAGGTGGCGCTACAAAGTATTAACTTAAGGGGGCTGAATAATTTTGCACGCCCAATTTTTCAGTTTTTGATTTGTTAAAAAAGTTTGAAATATCCAATAAATGTCGTTCCACTTCATGATTGTGTCCCACTTGTTGTTGATTCTTCACAAAAAAATACAGTTTTATATCTTTATGTTTGAAGCCTGAAATGTGGCAAAAGGTCGCAAAGTTCAAGAGGGCCGAATACTTTCGCAAGGCACTGTAAATCGTTGGATTCTACTTATCATTGTGCATTTAGGTTTATTACCGGTGCTAGCTACAGAACTCACCACTGTGTTTTGTATCAAAATGTGGTTGGACTTCGCTGTCCATGAGATGAGAACATATAAAGCACTTCTGAATAAACTACCTTCTTATTTATCATCACTCATCAACATTATAATTATAATTCCTAAAACTAGGTCTGAAGCATGGATTACACTTGAGGCCCATGCGATTTCCACAGACTTGGGTATGGCTGCCTTTTCCTGTTACACTCCTTGCCTATGGAATAGCCTGCAGACTAAACGTAAACCTGAGACTCTTGTCCCCCTTGCCCATTTAAACATTTATTGGAGGATTTTTTTTCTTCTATCGCTTGCTTCGGGTAATGCAAGTTCTTGTGCTGTTAGGTGAATAACCTGTGGGTAAATGTAACAATCTGCTGCTGTATTTTTTTGTGTTATCTGTGATCTTTTTGTCTGTCTTGTGTAGTTTCTTAATCATTGTATGTGTATGTGTAAACATGTATACCAGGGCCCAGCTGTAAAATAGACCTTGGTCTCAGTCTGTGTTCCTTGTTGAAATAAAGGTATAATAATAATAAAATGTGCAACCAGAGGAAAAAAAACTCTAGACCTCCTTTACTCCACACACAAAGCTCTCCCTCGCCCTCCATTTGGCAAATCTGACCATAACTCTATCCTCCTTGTTCCTGCTTACAAGCAAAAACTAAAGCAGGAAGTACCAGTGACTCATTCAAGGTCAGAGGGCGCAGATCAAAGGACGCAGATGCTAAGCTACAGGACTGTTTTGCTATCACAGACTGGAATATGTTCCGGGATTCTTCCCATGGCTTTATCACTAAGTGCATCGATGACGTCATCCCCACAGTGACCGTACGTACATACCCCAACCAGAAGCGATGGATTACAGGCAACATCCGCACTGAGCTAAAGAGTAAAGCTGCTGCTTTCAAGGAGCGGGACTTTAACCCGGAAGCTTATAAGAAATCCCGCTATGCCCTCCTGACGAACCAACAAACAAGCAAAGTGTTAACTTCTTGGTGACAGGGGGGCAGTATTGAGTAGCTTGGATGAATAAGGTGCCCAGAGTAAACTGCCTGCTACTCTGTCCCAGATGCTAATATATGCATATTATTAGTAGTATTGGATAGAACACTCTGAAGTTTCTAAGACTGTTTGAATGATGTCTGTGAGTTTAACAGAACTAATATGGTAGGCGAAAACCTAAGAAAAATCCAACCAGGAAGTGGGAAATCAGAGTTTTTCAACTCTGCCATTCCAATACACAGTGTAAATGGGGTCATATTGCACTTCCTAAGGCTTCCACTAGATGTCAACAGTCTTTAGAACTTTGTTTGAGGCTTCTACTGTGAAGGGGGAGAGAATGAGAGGGGATTGAGCCAGGTGTCTGGCAGAGTGCCACAGGCTCGCAACGCGCGATCACGAGAGAGTTAGCTCTCATTCCATTGCTTTTCTACAGACATAGGAATTCTACTGTTGGAACATTATTGAAGATTTATGATAAAAAACATCCTAAATATTGATTCTATACTTAGTTTGACATGTTTCTACGACCAGTAATATAACTCTTTGAACTTTTTGTCCGACGTTCGGGCTGGAACTGCACGCGCGTTTGGATTTGTTTACCAAACGCCCTAACAAAAGAAGCTATTTGGACATAAATGATGAACTTTATCGAACAAATCAAACATTTATTGTGGAACTGGGATTCCTGGGAGTGCATTCTGATGAAGATCATCAAAGGTAAGTGAATATTTATCATGTTATTTCTGACTAATGTTGACTACACAATATGGTAGATATCTTTTTGGCTGCTTTGTTGTCTGAACGCTGTACTCAGTTTATTGCATGGTTTGCTTTTTCCGTAAAGTTTTTTAAAAATCTGACAAGGCGGTTGCATTAAGGAGAAGTATATATCTAATTCCATGTATAACACTTGCATTTTCATCAACATTTATGATGAGTATTTATGTAAATTGATATGGCTCTCTGCAAAATCACCGGATATTTTAGAACTACTGAACATAACGCGCCAATGTAAAATGTGATTTTTGCACTTTATCAAACAAAACATACATGTATTGTGTAACATGAAGTCCTATGAGTGTCATCTGATGAAGATCATCAAAGGTTAGTGATTACTTTTATCTCTATTTGTGCTTTTTGTGACTCCTCCCTTTGGCTGGAAAAATGGCTGTGTTTTTCTGTGACTTGGTGGTGACCTAACATAATCGTTTGTGGTGCTTTCGCTGTAAAGCCTTGTACACCGAGCATGCGCTGACCAACTGGCAAGTGTCTTCACTGATATTTTCAACCTGTCCCTGACTGAGTCTGTAATACCAACATGTTTCAAGCAGACCACCATAGTCCCTGTGCCCAAGAACACCAAGGTAACCTGCCTAAATGAAAACCTATCCGTACCACACATGTCTGTAGCCATGAAGTACTTTGAAAGACTGATTATGGCTCACATCAACACAATTATCCCAGAAACCCTAGACCCACTCCAATTTGTATACCGCCACAACATATTCACAGATGATGCAATCTCTATTGCAGTCCACACTACCCTTTCCCACATGGACAAAAGGAATACCTACCTGAGAATACTATGCATTGACTACAGCTTCAACACCATAGTGCCCTCAAAGCTTATCACTAAGCTAAGGACACTGGACCTCCTCCTTCTGCAACTGTATCCTGGACTTCCTGACGGGCCGCCCCCAGGTGATAAGGGCAGGTAACAACACATCTACTACATTGATCCTCAACACAGGAGCCCCTCAGGGGTGTGTGCTCAGTCCCTTCCTGTACTCCCTGTTCACCCATGACTGCATGGCCAAGCACGACTCCATCAACATCATTAAGTTTGCCGATGACACAACAGTGATTGTGTCATCGGCAAATCACTGTGATCACCTGATCACTGACAACGATGAGAGAGCCTATAGGGAGGAGGTCAGAGACGTGATGAAGACAAAGGAGATGATTGTGGACTATAGAAAATCGAGCACCGAGCACGCCCCCATTCTCATCGGCGGGGCTGTAGTGGAGCAGGTTGAGATCGTCAAGTTCCTTGGTGTCCACATCAACATCAAACTATCATGGTCCAAACACACCAAGACAGTCGTGAAGAGGGCATGACAATGCATATTCCCCCTCAGGAGATTGAAAAGATTTGGCATGGCACCTGTATATCAAGAATGTTCCACCACCAAAGGACATCCAGCCAACTTGGCACAACTGTGGGAAGCATTGGAGTCAACATGGGCCAGCATCCCTGTGGAACGCTTTCAACACCTCATTCCCCCTCAGGAGACTGAAAATATTTGGCATTGGTCCTCAGATCCTCAGATCCTCTACAGCTGCACCATCGGAAGCATCACTGCCTGGTATGGCAACTGCACGGCCTCCGACCGCAAGGCACCACTTGGGCCAAGCTTCCTGCCATCCAGAACCTCAATACCAGGCGGTGTCAGAGGAAAGCCTAAACAATTGCCAAGGACCCCAGCCACCCTAGTCCATAGACTGTTCTCTCTGCTACCGCACAGCAAGCAGTACTGGAGCGCTAAGTGTAGGTCAAAATGGGTTCTCAACAGCTTTTAACCCCAAGCCATAAGACTCTTGAACAGTTAATCAAATGGCTACCCGGACTATTTGTTTAGTCCCCATCCCATCCCCTATTTTTACGCTGCTACTCCTCTCTGTTTATTATCCGTGCATAGTCACTTTACCACTACCTACATGTACATATTACCTCAATTACCTCGACTAACACATTGACTCTCTACCGGAACCCCCGTATATAGACTCGCTATTGTTAGTTTATTGTTGCTCCTTAATTATTTGTTATATTTCTATAAAAACATTAAAACTGCATTATTGGTTAAGGGTTTGTAAGTAAGCATTTCACTATAAGGTCTACTACACCTGTTGTATTCGGTGCAATTGACAAATAAAACGTTATTTGATTTTGATTCCATTGGCCACAATGTGAATCACTGTATATGGAACACATGAATTAAAATGAGATTTGTTTGTCACTGGCCTACACACAATACCCCATAATGTCAAGGTGGAATAATATTTTTCAATTTTTTTATTAATTCATTAAAAATGAAAAGCTGAAATGTCTTGAGTCTATAAGTATTCAACCCCTTTGTTACGGCAAGCCTAAATAAGTTCAGGAGTAACAAATGTGCTTAACAAGTCATACAAGTTAAATGGAATCAATGTGTGTGCAATAATGGTGTTTAACATGATGTTTGAAAGACTACCTCATCTCTGTATCCCACACAATTATCTGTAAGGTCCCTCATTCGAGCAGTGAGATTCAACCACAAAGACCAGGGAGGTTTTCCAATGTCTCACGAAGAAGGGGACCTAGACATTGAATATCCATTTGAGCATAGCATGGTGAAGTTATTAATGACACTTTGGATGGTGTATCAATACACCCAGTCACTTCAACTATGCAGGCGTCCTTCCTAACTCAGTTGCTGGAGAGGAAGGAAACCGCTCAGGGATTTCACCATGAGGCCAATGGTGATTTTAAAACAGTTACAGAATTGAATGGCTGTGATAGTTTTCTCCTGAGGATGGATGTACAACATTGTAGTTACTCCACCATTCTAATCTAAATGTCAGTGAAAAGAAGGAAGCCTGTACAGGATGAAAATATTCCAAAACATGCATCCTGTTTCCAAGAAAGTACTAAAGTAATACTGTAAAAAATATGGCAAAGCAATTAACTTTTTGTCCTAAATACAAAGTGTTATGTTTGGGGCAAATCCAATGCAACACATTACTGAGTATCACTCTCCATATTTCAAGCTATGTGGTGGCTGCATCATATTATGGGTATGCTTGTAATCGTTAAGGACTGGGTAGTTTTTCCAGATAAAAAAAATAAACAGAATGGAGCTAAGCACAGGCAAAATCCTAGTGGAATATCTGGTTTAGTCTGCTTTCCACCAGACACTGGGAGATTAATTCACCTTTCAGCGGGACTATAAGCTAAAACACAAGGCCAAATCTACACTGGAGTTGCTTGCCAAGAATACATGAATGATTCTGAGTCTCCGAGTTACAATTTTGACTTAAATCTACAGCCGCACACTATTGTTCAGCACACAGTATTATTCAGAGCCTGATGAAATAACACCATATATAGATTCTACAGATCTTACTGAGCATTACCGAACCCACTTTTACATTGGCACATAGAATAGCATATTCCTCTCTCTATAAGCCAATATGTAATTTATAGACCCACAGTGTATTGCACTGGGACCAATGGAATGGAATGGGTGGAGTAGAATGGCCTGCTGGGTATTTAGACTCCTGTCATCCAATACATAACACCATATATAGATCAATTGGGTCTGTAGAATATTATGTTCTTTACATTCATTTACTTAAGCTCCAACAATTTCTCAGTGTGCTCCACCTTATAATATTATGTATCTTTTATAAAGTAGTAATTCGCTTTAGTTTAAAAGTGTTTTTTTTAACAATCTTTTCACATTATGCGTCATGCAAAGCTGCAAAAATGATTGATTTCGTACTGTATCATAGAAAGAGTGTTTTACTGCAGACTTTTATTTTGAAGGCAAAATCGAAACACCGGAAGTGATAGTGTTGCTGCTGGGACACTAATGTTGCATTCATGACGCTAATCTAACCAACCACCAGCCTCTTTTCAGAAGCAAGTTCACTTCTGTTCTGGGAAAGGAGGCGCAGGCTATCACAAGAACATGTACTTGGTGTTAGATTTCCTTTCTGGTTCTTCCTTTCATTGGACAGGGGCTTGCCTCGTTTCTATTTGAAGATCAGGCTGGATGACCAGTAACCCATCCAGTGTTACTCTCACCAGCAGCCATGTAGCTAAAAATCCTTAACAGAAAAACACAGAACAGTTTGTCCTTGAAATTAAACAGTTAAAACAAGAGTTTCTATTGGAGAAAATCTAGGTAGGTCCCTCCCCATTCCGTTTCCCTTCCGCTTAAGAAACGTTTTGCAACAGAATATGCGTAATGAATACTCCCCAGCTGTCATACTTTCTCTCAATTACTTTCTCCACTGCTCATGAGGCCACTCAGGGATCTGGTGCCAATCACTTGAACAACACTGCTATTAGTAGGCCTAAGTCCATTTTTACATTGGTTGAAGTACTTTACACCATGACAATAACCCAGGGTTATGTCTAGAAATGATACAGCGTTTGTAAAATTGATTTCAAAAGTTTTTTATTTTAGCTAACACTTTTCCTAACCTGAAGCTAATTATCCTAACCTGGTGTGTAAGTTCTCCTAAACCTGCTACCAAAAGTCAAATTTGACAGCTGCACCCTAGACAAAACCATAACCCAGCCCAGTACCATAAAACCAGCCTAAAGAGCAAGCAGAAGCAGGTGGCAAGCAAACACTACATGGAAGGAATATATGGGTTGTTCCACAAATTAAGTGCCTTTTGGGACCCTTTGATATTTTAAGTAAAAATTGTGCACAAGTATTACATTTCTTATTTGTGTCCTTTAGTAGTGGTTTCTTTGCAGTATTTCGACTAGGCCTGATTCACGCAGTCTCCTCTGAACAGTTGATGTTGAGATGTGTCTGTTGCTTGAACTCTGTGAAGCATGTATTTGGGCTGCAATCTGAGGTGCAGTTGACTCTAATGAACTTATCCTCTGTAGCAGAGGTAACTCTGGGTCTTCCTTTCCTGTGGCAGTCCTCATGAGAGACAGTTTCATCATAGCGCTTGATGGTTTTTTGCGACTGTACAAAGTTCTTGAAATGTTCTGGATTGACTGACCTTCATGTCTTTAAGTAATGATGGATTGTCGTTTCTCTTTGCTTATTTGAGCTGTTCTTGTCATAATAAGGACTTGGTATTTCACCGAATAGGTCTATCTTCTGTGTACCACCCATACCTTGTCACAACACAACTGATTGGCTCAAACGCATTAAGAAGAAAATAAATTCCACAAATTAACAAGGCACACCTGTTAATTGAAATGCATTTCACACCTGCTCCTGTGCGTCCACTATTTGTATCCTTAGATTAATCTTTGAAAATCGCTAAAAATACATAACTTCTATCAACCAATTTCCCTATATCACTGACTTCTGACCAATCTTTCCTTTTCTCTACCAAGGTTCGATCAACAAACTATGTGAGGGTGCCTTGCATGGCTACACAAGTATATTGTTAGCTGAAGTATCTGAAGTATCTGCCTTCTTAACAACACTATCAACAAGGCAGGTCCTCCAGGCCCTAGTTTTCTTGCACCTAGACTACTGTTCCCAAAATCCAGGTATATAATCTCCCACTAATACCAAGTCTTTCCATCTTAATCAGTAGGCCTTCTCTCCACATAGTGTCACAAGGTTTTCAATGTCAAAAAAGACAGTAGCCATTACTTCTTTCATTACCAGAGTTTTCCAACTTCATTGCTCACCTTTACTAATTCACTGAAGTTGATCTACCTGTACAGAATCCACTTTGACATTGACTCAATGAACCTCCATGGGGCTCACGAGTGGCGCAGTGGTCTAAGACACTGCATCTCAGTGCAAGAGGTGTCACTGCAGTAACTTATTTGAATCCAGGCTGCATCACATCCGGTCTTGACTGGGAGTCCCATAGGACGGTGCACAATTGGCCCAGCGTCGTCCAGGTTTGGCCGTGGTAGGCCGTCATTGTAAATAAGAATTGACTTGCCTAGTTAAATAAAAGTTCAATTAAAATGTGCTTTTTTTAGTTCCAGGAAATATGACAATCATCTTTTCCATCAGTTTAACAATCAGCACATGAAGGGTCTTTACCAGGCTTTACAAAAGGTAATATTACTGCCAGTAGGAGGATTAATTGTTTTGTCATGAGCATGGCCTTATTTCTATTACAGCACGTTATTCATATTCCATTCACCCAGTTCAATGTAACATCGATAGGTTTAGGCTACTACATGATACTCTAATGTTCCCTGTTCCTGTAGTCTATGAATGAAAGTTTACAATGTAGGTGCACACAGGTCGAGAGACATTTTTAGATGACAGACAGTGACACATTGTAACGCCCGGGGTGTAGTGGAGGAAGAAGTCAGGCGCAGGAAGCAGAGAGTTCAGGGTAACACTACTTTTAATACACCACACCGGCGAAACGACGCCAACCCAAAGAAACGCCCCAAACACGGGGAACTTTAAACAGTACAGCAAAATACACACACACGGACAACGGTGACCTACAGTCGTGTACAACCGTACACTGAAAATAATCCCGCACAACCAGCAGGCTGGCCGGTTGGTAAATAAAGCCCAACCATTTATCCTAACTAAACACAGGTGCAACTAATAAACAGAAAAGGGGGAAAAGGGATCAGTGGCAGCTAGTAGGCCGGTGACGACGACCGCCGAGCGCCACCTGAACAGGAAGGGGAGCCACCTTCGGTAGGAGTCGTGACACACATGGACAGACAGTGACACATTCAATACAGCCTTTCATACTCGTGCCTGCATCTAGCTTATCTAGGGTGTAATCATTAGTCCAACAGTTGCAAACGAGAGTTTCTATGGGACAAATTCAGGTATTTTTTATCCTCGTTACACTCCTGATCACTCAAACACAGTTCACTTTCATAGCAGCCACGTTGTATTTCTTCTTGCATCTATGCACTCTCCTCCTCTCACCTTTTCCCTTCGTTTGTGGACTTCAATGAACAACACATCAGCTGTATGTGACCAGGTGAAAAAACCTTTCCAAACCAAACCATGTCATAACCTCTACACATAGCCTACAGCGTTGTCCCCATATTAGCTAAAGTAACGTCCTAGTCAACATAGCAAATAGAACTAATGCGCTAGTCAACCCGCTACAATCATGCAGTAATGTTACATTGTATAGTCCGTAAGCAGTTACACCGGCGGGCCCCAGTGGCAAGTTCACACTTTATTCAAAAAATTAATAAAACCAAAAGCATTGGCTTGGAAGAGTTCCAGTGTTGTGTTGGATAATCATAGCCAGCTAGCTAATATAGCATCCCTCTGTTTGAGCCAAGTGTTTGAACTAAACTAGCCAGCTGCATTTACTAGCTAAGAAACATTAAGTGAAACTTGCTTCTCCTTCAATTAATTTGTTCAAAACTGTTCAACTATTGTCTTTCTCTCTCTTTGAGTCAACAATTCACCACATTTATGCACTGCAGTACTAGCTGTAGCTTATGCTTTCAGTACTAGATTCATTCTCTGATCCTTTGATTGGGTGGACAACATGTCAGTTCATGCTACAAGAGCTCTGATAGGTTGGAGGACGTCCTCCGGCAGTTGTCATAATTACTGTGGAAGTCTGTGGAAGGGGGTGAGAACAACGAGCGTCCTAGGTTTTGTATTGAAGTCAATGTACCAAGAGGAGGACGAAAGATAGCTGTCCTCCGACTACACCATGATGCTACCCTACAGAGTGCTGTTGAGGCTACTGTAGACCTTCATTGCAAAATAGTTTTAATCAATTATTTGGTGACGTGAATATATTTAGTATAGTTTCATCTAAAAAGGATAACTTTTTTATGTTTTAGAGGATGGTCCTCCCCTTCCTCCTCTGAGGAGCCTCTGCAGATTATTGCACATTTCCAAGAAGAAGAGTATAACCCCCTCACTCCAAATCTTATAAAATAATCCCAGGAGAACATGTATGACCTCATCAGGTGGACGCTTAAACATGACACTGCACAACTGATCATGACCTGGGGCTGTCACACCCTGATCTGTTTCACCTGTCCTTGTGATTGTCTCCACCCCCTCCAGGTGTCGCTTATTATCCCCAGTGTTTCCTCTCTTTCTGTGCCAGTTCATCTTGTTTGCTAAGTCAGCCAGCAGTTTTCCTTGCTCCTATTTTTTCCCAGTCTCTTTTGGTTCTAGTCCTCCTGGTTTCGACTCTTGCCTGTCCTGACTCCGAACTCGCCTGCCTGACCAGTATGCCTGTTCTGTCTTCGAGCCTGCCTATCACCTTGTACTGTTTGGACTCTGATCTAGTTACTAAACCCATGCCTGCCCTGACCTCGAGACTGCCTTTCGTCTCGTACTGTTTTGGACTCTGACCCAGTTTACGAACTCTCGCCTGCATTTGGGTCTCCCCTTGTGTCCTTATAGTACGAACTGGCCATGACAGACCCAGCAGACTTGGACCAGCTCCGTCACACTGCCTCCCTGCCGGGAGCCACCATTGGGAGGCATGAGGAGCTACTTCAGAGCCTTTTGGAAGGGCTGCATTCCCTGACAGAACGCCACGACCAAGGGTTCAAGGCTATAATGGAGCAAATCTGTGAATCAGCTCATAGGCAGCATGTCCCCTCTGAGACCTCCCAGTAACCTTTTTACTACTGGTGGATTTAGTCAACTTACTCCGGCTCCCTGAGAACCCCGCTTACCTCCTCCGGAGTGCTATGCAGGCGATTCTGGTACCTGCCGGCCGTTCCTTTCCCAGTGCTCCCTCATCTCCGAACTCCAGCCCTCTTCATTCCCGTCAGACCGATCGAAGATCGATCGAAGATGGTGTATTTAATCAAACTAATGTCTGGAAACTACTGCAGGTACATCAGAACTCCCATAGCGTGGCAGACTACGCTTTTTTAGATTTTTGCACATTGGCCGCTGAGAGTTCATGGAATCCGGAGGCTCTGTTTGACACCGTCCACCATGGACTGTCGGAGAGGCTAAAGGACGAGCTCGCAGCTCAGGAAATAACACTGGACCTCGATTCCCTTATCACCCCTTCGTTTAGGATTGATGGGCGCCCACGAGAAAGCAGGTGTGAGAGGAGGTCGGGCCTCGGGAACACTCGTTTGTCTGATGCTGGCACTCGTCCTAAGGAATCCGGAAATCCCCAAAGTGTGTATTTCCAAGGAGAGCCGAAGACAACCGAGGTTCCCCGAAAATCATCAACGATGGATGAGTTGGATACTCCTGAGCCTATGCAACTGTGAAGAGCTAGATTATCAGTTGGGGAACGCTCACGTAGGCTGAGTTCAAACTGTTGTCTGTACTGTGGAGGGGCAGGACCTTATATAGCTACCTGCCCTGTTAGGAAACCCTTGTCTCTGGTGGGTACAAGTACTCTGGTGAGCCAGATTGGGTTCCCTAATTCCCATTTTGCTGTGGGGAGACCAATCGAAGTCTCTGAGTGCTCATTGATTATGGGGCTGATGAAAATCTTATGGATGCCAAGATAGCTTCGGAGCTTGGTATTCCCACTCAGCCTCTCTGGACGCTAGGGCACTGGACGCTAGGGCACTGGACGCTCGGGCACTGGACGGCCACTATATAGGGGAAGTCACCCATAGTACTGTGCCCGTTCAATTACGGGTTTCTGGTAACCACAGTGAGACAATACAGTTCCTCATTCCATCTCCCCATGTTCTGGTTGTTTTGGGATTTTCCTGGCTTCAAAAACACAATCCGATGATTGATTGGACCACAAGCTCCATCCTGGGTTGGAGCCCATTTTGCCATTCCCACTGCCTACAAGCAGCACAGCCTTCCTCAGGATGTTCCTCTGTGCTATCCCCACAGACTACCTTGACCTTCTGAAAGTGTTCAGTAAAGCACGTGCTACTCCCCTTCCCCCACACCGGCACTACACTACCTTGGGGTTGATTGTGTGCTCTGTCTGGATCAGAGACCAAAGCTATGGAGGAGTACATAGAGGAGTCTCTGGCCACTGGGGCAGTCCGTCCATCTGCATCTCCTGCCGGCACATGGTTTTTCTTCGTGGGGAAGAAGGACAAGACCCTGCGTCCATGCATTGACTACTGGGGGCTTAATGACATTACTGTCAAGAATCGCTACTCCCTACCGCTCCTCTCCTCAGTGTTTGAACCTCAACAGAGGGCTACCATATTATCCAAGTTGGGCCTTCGAAATACCTACCACCTGGTTCGGATATGCGAGAGGGATGAGTGGAAGACAGTCTTCAACACAGACAGTGTTGAAGTACCAGGTCATGCCATTTGGACTCACCAACACCCCGCTGTTTCCAAGGCTTTGGTCAATGATGTGCTCCGGGACATGCTAAACCGGTTTGTGTTCCTGTACCTTGACGACATCCTGTTTTTTTTCCTTATCTGCACAAGAACATGTTCTTCATGTCAGACAGGTCCTTCAGCGCCTCCTGGAGAACCAACTGTTCGTGAAAGCTGAGAAGTGTGAGTTCCACCGCTCTACCATCACCTTTCTGGGACATGTCATTGCTGAGGGGAATATTCAGATAGATCCTGAAAAGGTGAAAGCAGTGGTGGATTGGCCTCAACCAACGTTAATTTGGGACTGCACTACCCTGGTGGCCCCCCTCTCGGCACTCACCTCTCCCAAGGTACCGTTCAAGTGGTCTCCAGCTGTTGACAAAGCCTTTGTGGACCTGAAGCATCGGTTCATAACAGCGCCCATCCTCATCCATCCGGTCCCCACGCGTCAATTTGTGGTGGAAGTGGATGCTTCAGATGTTGGAGTGGGGGCCATCCTGTCCCAGCGATCTGCCCAGGACCAGAAGCTTCATCCCTGTGCCTTCTTGTCCCATTGTCTCAATCCTGCTGAAAGGAACTACGATGTTGGGAACCGAGAATCCCTGGGGGTGAAGATGGCATTAGAAGAGTGGAGGTACTGGCTGGAAGGAGCAGAACAGCCATTCCTGATCTGGACCGACCATAAAAACCTGGCATATCTCCGTACAGCCAAGCGCCTCAACTCCAGGCAGGCCCGGGGGGCCCTCCTGTTCACCAGATTTAACTTCACCATCTCCTACCGCCCAGGGTCAAAGAATGTGAAGCCTGATGCCACAACCTCGACCTCTGAAACCATTCTCCCTACCTCATGCCTTGCTGTCACTGTGGATTGGGGTATTGAGAACCTGGTCCGCGAGGCACAACACTCCCAGCCTGGACCTAAAGGAGGCCCGGCTAACCGGCTGTTTGTCCCTAATCCAGTCTGGTCCCGGGTCCTGGAATGGGCTCATTCCTCCAGGCTGACCTGTCACCCAGGGTCCCGTCGTATACTAGCCTGCCTTCGACAATGTTTCTGGTGCCCCATAAGCTCCTTCTGGCCTCCTGCAGCCACTACAAGTTCCTCATCGTCCCTGGTGTCATATATCTCTGGACTTTGTCACTGGGCTCCCTCCGTCTGATGGCAACACTGTCATTCTGACGGTAGTCGACCGGTTCTCCAAGGCCGCCCATTTCATCCCTCTCCCCAGACTAGAGACGGCCCAGCTTATGGTGCAGTATGTCTTCCAGATCCATGGACTCCAGGTAGACATGGTCTCCGATTGGGGCTCCCGTCTCAGTTCTGGAAGGCATTCTGCACCCTTATAGGGTCACTGGCCAGCCTGTCATCCGGATTCCATCCCCAAACTAAAGGTCAGTCAGAGCAAGACAACCAAGACCTGGAGATCACCTTAAGGTGCCTGGTCTCAACCAACCCCACTACCTGGAGCCGTCAACTGGTCTGGGTGGAGTTTGCCCGGAACACTCTTCTCAGTTCTGCCACGGGACTCTCCCCTTTCGAGTGCTCCATGGGGTATCAGCCTCCACTCCTGAACAAGAGCAGGAGGTCAGAGTACCCTCGACCCAGATGTTTGTCCGCCGCTGTCGATGTACCAGAAGATGAGCCAGGGCAGCTATTCTCAAGACCAACTCCAGGTATCGTCGACAAGCGGACCGTCGCCGGACCCCAGCTCCTCGCTTTTGCATTGGGCAGAGGGTATGGCTGCCCCTTTGGGTAGAGTCCCGCAAACTGTCCCCTCGTTTTATTGATCCTTTCCCATCTCCAGAGTCATGAGTTACACTGCTGTCCGTCTTGTGTTACCCCGTATTCACCCTACCTACGTGTCTAAGATTAAGCCTGTGTATCACTGTTCTTTGTCTTCTGTCCCAGCCCCCCCCCCCCCCCTCCTCCTTGTGTCACATTCTTTTGGAGAGATTGGAAACCCAAATTGGTCTACACGGATCTTATCTGTCGGAATGGTTTGTCCTCTGACAAATCAACTGTAAATTTCGGTGTTCCTCAAGGTTCCGTTTTAGAACCACTATTGTTTTCACTATATATTTTACCTCTTGGGGATGTCATTCGAAAACATAATGTTGACTTTCACTGCTATGCGGATGACACACAGCTGTACATTATAATGAAACATGGTGAAGCCCCAAAATTGCCCTCGCTAGAAGCCTGTGTTTCAGACATAAGGAAGTGGATGGCTGCAAACCTTCTACTTTTAAACTCGGACAAAACAGAGATGCTTGTTCTAGGTCCCAAGAAACAAAGAGATCTTCTGTTGAATCTGACAATTAATCTTAATGGTTGTACAGTCGTCTCAAATAAAACAGTAAAGGACCTTGGCGTTACTCTGGACCCTGATCTCTCTTTTGACGAACATATGAAGACTGTTTCAAGGACAGCTTTTTTACATCTACGTAACATTGCAAAAATCTGAAACTTTCTGTCCAAAAATGATGCAGAAAAATGTATCCATGCTTTTGTTACTTCTAGGTTAGACTACTGCAATGCTCTACTTTCCGGCTACCCGGATAAAGCACTAAATAAACTTCAGTTAGTGATAAATACTGCTGCTAGGCAAGGGCTGATTTCAAGGTTTTACTGCTAACCTACAAAGCATTACATGGGCTTGCTTCTACCTATCTCTCTGATTTGGTCCTTCCGTACATACCTACACGTACGCTACGGTCACAACACGCAGGCCTCCTAATTGTCCCTAGAATTTCTAAGCAAACAGCTGGAGGCAGGGCTTTCTCCTGTAGAGCTCCATTTTTATGGAATGGTCTGCCTACCCATGTGAGACGCAAACTCGTTCTCAACCTTTAAGTCTTTACTGAAGACTCATCTCTTCAGTGGGTCATACGATACGAGGCTCAGTTGGCACAGTTTAGACAAGAGAACACTTTAGGGGTTGTTAACTACATACAGATAAAATGTCACTGGACCCATCGGGTCTGCGGTCTATTTTTCAGGCTAGAGACCATGTTGCGGAGCCTTCGGTGGGCAAGCGGTCATTTGATTGATGAAGAGGTGGCCAGCAATCTAATTGCTGTTGCAGGGGAGTTCCTACAAGAGGCAAATGACATCCAACAACGGGAACCTTACAAGATGGCAAGTTGTTACATTTGTATAATTTTGTACAGCATTTTTGTACGGCATGAGTGGCAAAGGCTGAGATTGTATAATTTTACTTGTCCTGTGTTGTCTCCTGTGTCAGGTCAATCAATGAAAAAAACATTAATTACAGCAGACTTGTTGTGTTTCGGAAGACCTCTGACAACAACCAGAGTGCCACAGTCATGGAGTCATTCGAAGCAGCCATCACCAGCTACGGAGCACCATCCCAGGTGAGATGTGACCGGGTGGTGAAAACAACCGTATCTGTGCCTATGGAGCAGTTCAGGGGTGGTGAGAGGGGAAGTGCCCTCAAAGGAAGGAGCACTCACAACCAGAGGATGGAGCGGCTGTGGGGGGACGTCTGGCATGGAGTCTCCAACGTTTACCAAGACCTGTTCACCTTCTTGGAGACGGAGCAGATCATCGACATCAACAATTGAGGTGCACCTGTGGGCACTGCACTTTGTGTTCCTGCCACGGGTGAACAGAGATCTTGCTGTGTTTGCCAGTCAGTGGAACCACCATGGGCTGAGGACTGAACAACAACAGTCACCTCTGCAGTTGTTCGTCTCGGGTTCCCTGGCAACGCAGAGGGCCAATCTGACCGCCGTAAGGGATTTGTTCACCCCAAATTCAACCACAATCAGCTCTCAAGCCACCACCTCAGCTCCTCCAACCACCACCTCAGCTCCCCCAACCACCACCTCAGCTCCCCCAACCACCACCTCAGCTCCCCCAACCACCACCTCAGCTCCCCCAACCACCACCTCAGCTCCTCCAACCACCACCTCAGCTCCTCCAACCACCACCTCAGCTCCTCCAACCACCACCTCAGCTCCCCCAACCACCACCTCAGCTCCCCCAATCACCACCTCAGCTCCTCCAACCACCACCTCAGCTCCCCCAACCACTGGCGCCGCAGCTCTTTATTGGTCGGAATGGGGGATTGTGCCACAAATCCAGTTCACCATCAGCAACACACAGATGTAAATGTTGCGGACAATCATTCCATTTGAAGGCCCCAGAGGCAGCCTGGGAGTTGACAGTCTACAGAGGCAGTTATATCTTCAGCGCCACTCGTTCCTACTCCAACCTGACTTACTACATACACCCCTGATACTCCCCTACTGGGATGAGGGATTGGACGCTATTTCTTCAGTGCCACTCGTTCCTTTGAATCAGTTCATTTTTATATTATACATTTTATAATACTAACATTACCCCTCTTTCACACACTGTATGATTTGGTCTCTATAAAGGTAAGATAGACATCTTCAACTCTAAACGGGTGGGGACCAGAGTTTAGACACAGGTGGCCTTAACAAAAGTTAAGTACTTCCCTATTCCAGTATGATTCTGTCTGGTCATATTTGGAGAGAGTCAGGTACTGTTAAGATATACGGCCATATAATATATAATATGGTTATTGTATTTTGCTCCATGGTGCTTTAGCACAGCTTTCCATCTGCTGACACAATATTTGTCTTCCACTCAGTACAACACGACCCAGAAGAGGCCTACTGCAAGCACTGGATTGGAGCCTTCAGAGCGTGCCTGCTGTGGGAAGACAACAGAACATTCTGAATGGACGTTACTAAAACAGAACTTACATTTTTGTAATGCCCAATCTGGATTTTTATAAATTGTTAAAATAAATAATTGTGTGGAACGCCCTATGGTTAAAAAAATAAACTATGAAGATAGTGGTTAATCACAATTATATCAAATGTAACAATTGTGATTAACAGCAACTTATTACAGTTAGTAACATAATATTGTTGACACAACGTGACAGCTCAAATGACGTGGTTGAAGATGGACTAGTGCAGAGCTCCTAACCTTGTTCCTGGAGAGCTACTGTCTTGTAGGTTCACTTCGACCCTAATCTAGTGCACCTTATTACCTGCTTAATAAGTTAGAGGTTAGTTACAACTGAGGTTGGATTGAAAACCTACAGGAGGGTACCTCTCCAGGAACAGGGTTGAGGTGAAAACCTACAGGAGGTTAGCTCTCCAGGAACAGGGTTGGATTGAAAACCTACAGGAGGGTAGCTCTCCAGGAACAGGGTTGGATTGAAAACCTACAGGAGGGTAGCTCTCCAGGAAAAGGGTTGGATTGAAAACCTGCAGGAGGGTAGCTTTCCTTGGACTAATGGATCTAGTTCTTAGATCAATGCATTTGAAAGTCACTACGAAGGTGCAGTTCCCAGAAGTGGAGCTGTCACTTAATGCAGTGGATGGGAAGCCTTATTTCATGTAGTTCTAATTAAATGATAATGGCTGAAGTTAATGTGTTCTTAATGTAGGACATCAAATGATCAGATTTGGATGAGTTGGCTGCTGTAATGGTTTTCTTCATCTGAACGAGAGGCGGACCAAAGCGCAGCGTGGTGGTTATTCATGTTTTAATAAATCACTTCACATGAACAAACTAACAAAAACAAGAAATGTGAAAACGCAAAACAGTCCTATCTGGTGCAAACACAGAGACAGGAACAATCACCCACAAACACACAGTGACACCCAGGCTACCTAAGTATGATTCTCAATCAGAGACAACTAATGACACCTGCCTCTGATTGAGAACCATACTAGGCCGAAACATAGAAATACCCAAATCATAGAAAAACAAACAGACTGCCCACCAAACTCACGCCCTGACCATACTAACTACGTACAAAACAAAGGAAATAGAGGTCAGAACGTGACAGTACCCCCCCCCCCCCCCCCCCCCCCCCCCCCCCCCCAAAGGTGCGGACTCCGGCCGCAAAACCTTGACCTATAGGGGAGGGTCTGGGTGGGCGTCTGTCCGCGGTGGCGGCTCTGGCGCGGGACGCGGACCCCACTTCACCATTGTCTTAGTCCGCCTTATTGTCCGCCTCCGTGGCATTCTCACCATGGCCACCCCTCTCAATGACCCCACTGGACAGAGGGGCCGCTCGGGACAGAGGTGGGGCAGCTCGGGACAGAGGTGGGGCAGCTCGGGACAGAGGTGGGGCAGCTCGGGACAGCGGGGCGGCTGCTCGGGACAGCGGGGCGGAAGCTCTGGACAGCGGGGCGGAAGCTCTGGACAGAGGGGCTGCTCTGGACAGAGGGACAGCTGCTCGGGACAGAGGGACAGCTGCTCGGGACAGAGGGACAGCTGCTCGGGACAGAGGGACAGCTGCTCGGGACAGAGGGGCAGCTGCTCGGGACAGAGGGGCAGCTGCTCGGGACAGAGGGGCAGCTGCTCGGGACAGGAAAGGAAACATACAGTGCCTTGAGAAAGTATTCGTCCCCCTTGAACTTTGCGACCTTTTGCCACATTTCAGGCTTCAAACATAAAGATATAAAACTGTATTTTTTTGTGAAGAATCAACAACAAGTGGGACACAATCATGAAGTGGAACGACATTTATTGGATATTTAAAACTTTTTTAACAAATCAAAAACTGAAAAATTGGGCGTGCAAAATTATTCAGCAACTTTACTTTCAGTGCAGCAAACTCTCTCCAGAAGTTCAGTGAGGATCTCTGAATGATCCAATGTTGACCTAAATGACTAATGATGATAAATACAATCCACCTGTGTGTAATCAAGTCTCCGTATAAATGCACCTGCACTGTGATAGTCTCAGAGGTCCGTCAAAAGCGCAGAGAGCATCATGAAGAACAAGGAACACACCAGGCAGGTCCGAGATACTGTTGTGAAGAAGTTTAAAGCCGGATTTGGATACAAAAAGATTTCCCAAGCTTTAAACATCCCAAGGAGCACTGTGCAAGCGATAATATTGAAATGGAAGGAGTATCAGACCACTGCAAATCTACCAAGACCTGGCCGTCCCTCTAAACTTTCAGCTCATACAAGGAGAAGACTGATCAGAGATGCAGCCAAGAGGCCCATGATCACTCTGGATGAACTGCAGAGATCTACAGCTGAGGTGGGAGACTCTGTCCATAGGACAACAATCAGTTGTATATTGCACAAATCTGGCCTTTATGGAAGAGTCGCAAGAAGAAAGCCATTTCTTAAAGATATCCATAAAAAGTGTTGTTTAAAGTTTGCCACAAGCCACCTGGGAGACACACCAAACATGTGGAAGAAGGTGCTCTGGTCAGATGAAACCAAAATTGAACTCTTTGGCAACAATGCAAAACGTTATGTTTGGCGTAAAAGCAACACAGCTGAACACACCATCCCCACTGTCAAACATGGTGGTGGCAGCATTATGGTTTGGGCCTGCTTTTCTTCAGCAGGGACAGGGAAGATGGTTAAAATTGATGGGAAGATGGATGGAGCCAAATACAGGACCATTCTGGAAGAAAACCTGATGGAGTCTGCAAAAGACTTGACTGGGACGGAGATTGGTCTTCCAACAAGACAATGATCCAAAACATAAAGCAAAATCTACAATGGAATGGTTCAAAAATAAACATATCCAGGTGTTAGAATGGCCAAGTCAAAGTCCAGACCTGAATCCAATCGAGAATCTGTGGAAAGAACTGAAAACTGCTGTTCACAAATGCTCTCCATCCAACCTCACTGAGCTCGAGCTGTTTTGCAAGGAGGAATGGGAAAAAATGTCAGTCTCTCGATGTGCAAAACTGATAGAGACATACCCCAAGCGATTTACAGCTGTAATCGCAGCAAAAGGTGGCGCTACAAAGTATTAACTTAAGGGGGCTGAATAATTTTGCACGCCCAATTTTTCAGTTTTTGATTTGTTAAAAAAGTTTGAAATATCCAATAAATGTCGTTCCACTTCATGATTGTGTCCCACTTGTTGTTGATTCTTCACAAAAAAATACAGTTTTATATCTTTATGTTTGAAGCCTGAAATGTGGCAAAAGGTCGCAAAGTTCAAGGGGGCCGAATACTTTCGCAAGGCACTGTATGGCTTCGTTCCCAGAACCAATGGAAAACCAAAAACATAAATTCCCATAATCTCCAAGGAACCAAATGCGCTAGCTAATTGGCCTACAAATGCATAGGCCTACATCATATGCATTGTGACAGCACTGTTAAGCCAATGGCACATTGGGATTTTGTGTCCGAGAATTTCGATGGAGCCAATACTTTGTCAATAGGAGTCATCCATGCTGGATGAACGACAACAGATGATGTCCGACAAAAAACTGACAACACTTGAAGATTCTAAAGTCGGATGACTTTTCAGCAAGGTAGCATGCCCAGTAAAGTCATGACAGGGGTCCAGCTGCAGTCAGAACAGCAGCATGGGATCAGCAGCATGACCAGGTGGACTGGGGACAGGAACAGCCAGGAATTTTCAGGCCAGTTCGTTCTCAGGTTGGGTTGATTGAAATGCGGGGTAGAACTCGCACAAAAAGCCAGGCCGTATAGAGTACCACAGTATGAGTCTTAATACCCATAAAACCTAGTGGTCTAGCAGGGAAATGGTTCCAATTGTTTTTCTACCATTTATTTTTCCACAAGGGATTTTAGAAACACTTTAAAAAAAAGGGCTGTGTTTCGTGTAGGCTTACCCTGGCATGACCTTTTGATGCAAGTCTCTAGGACAAGGTGAGTTTTATCAATATATTTGCCTGTATTTACCCTCCCAAAAAATGAAATGCTAATTAGCTGCTAATGTGGCTATCATAAAGAACTATAAATGTCATAATGATCTAGACAAGACTGACGAATCAAGGCAAAGGTTAGAATCTCTGGATTAACTATCTAATCTTAGCTAAAGGTAGTAATTAATACATTGGCAACATTTATTTAAATGGACAATTTTGTAAACTGTCCTGTGCAAGTTTTAAATTGACACAATCCCTGTTAACAAAGAGATTATGTGCAGGAGCTTGCAGGGTTTTGTTGTTTTGTTATACTGAAGTACTGAAATTCCCACAAAAGAACATTGTTTCTTAACATTCTCTGAACAATGAGAACATTACTTTAAATAGAACCATGAAGAAACCTGTAGTAAACTTGATGCTGAAGTACATATGGTTCTCAGTATGTGCTAGCTGGGTATCCTGCACCATTCCCAGAACATTGTGGGAAGGTTATATGCAAAATAACTATAGGATAACCACGCTCTCACCAAGCTCAGAATGTTATGTGCTAGCTGGGTACCTTCGCTGCCACCAGTGTAGTGTCTGAATTAATCTATGAAATGTAATTTAAGGATGGAACTTCACGTTGAAGATTTACAGTACTTGACTCAGTCTACAAAAATAATCACCACTCATTGTTCAACTAGTCTCCACTATCTATACCATAGGCATCAGTGGAGGCTACTGAGGGGAGGACGGCTCATAATAATTGCTGGAATGGAGTTAATGAAATGGTATCTGACATATCAAACGTGATTTCCATGTGGTTGATGCCATTCCATTTACTCCATCTCAGCCATAATTATATGCTGTCCTCACCTCAACAGCCTCCTCTGATAGACATTAAAACCAGTAGTTAAAACCATAGCACTGATGGCGCATGATGCTGGAAGTATTTGAATTTGAAACGTGCCATATTGCTGAATGGGGTTGAATGGCACCAAAAACATCGCTAAGGATCATGGTGAAAGTGGCCGTAACTAGCAAAGGATCATGGTCGATGTAGTTATTTCCACCCTGCCTGAGCGACACATGCAAAAAGCGTGCATGAGGGCGCAAGCCCGTGGTCCTGTGTGACATTTATTTTTATTTTTTCCTGTGTGACTAAATGTAGTAGCCAGAATGGATCACTATTTAAAAAAATATCTCTATTTGTAGCGAACTTTTAAATTATTCACTGTGTGGATCGAACTTGATCATATTTTTTTTTATTGCCCAAAATGCGTGTAATTTTGGGGGGTTGGCCATTCTGACGATAGTAATTTACATATATTTTCTAGGGCAGAACAGGGCTTTTAGCACCGCTAGCAGCAAGAGCTCATGATTTCACTCTCCAGACCAGACACTGGGGGCCTGGTCTATACCAAGGGGCCAGGTTTCCAGTCTAGAAGCACGGTTTAGACTGCACTAGACCAATTCCTTCCATCACCCGTCCCTTTTCCCTTTCCCTTTTGTGCCACAACGTCAAAGATTTTCATAACTAAACCAAGATAGCCTGTCGTTTCCAATGGGAACAGATTAGTCATAGTGGGCAGAACAAGCAAGGAGGTGGGCAGAGCCAAGCACGAGTTAGCCTATTGGCCCGTTCTAGCATACATCTGCATATGTCTGTTTTGGGAACAGATCAAACGTTTCATCAACGAGAACATTTGCAGAATGTAGGCCAAAATCCATCTTCCGGTTCCATCTTCCGACCGACCTCCAGTACAGTAAGTGGCGGTGTATGCGCCTTTCAGTTGGTTGCGATCCGGCAATACAAATTTAAAGAAGAATAAATATTCCATCCGCATAAATCCGAAAGATCAACGCATCAGAGGTGCACTAACACATTTTGGTGAAGGTCGTGAGTGCTTCTTGTAAGTATTTAGTAAATGTGAAACCAAATGCTTTCTATGAAACATGTACAGACAATATATACTTAGTTGTTTAAATGTTATGATTCTCTCCATTACATGGTCAATTTGTAATTGTCGACATTAACCGTTAGCAACAAACTAAGTTTGCTAACCTATCTGTTCAATGTTGTGGGTGTAGTAGTTTTACTGTCAGAATACACGTGTATATATACCTAGCCAATTGCAGCTAATTAGTTAATTATGTTGACTTTCTTTTCTTTACAAAGATTAGCGGCCGACAGCGCTCCATCTACCCAATGGCCAGGGTAGAAGGACCTACGTTAGCTAGCTAAGCTAAGGAGCTTGTTAGCATTACATTTTACTTTTGAGTCATGACATTGATAGTTTTAATGGTTCTCTGAAATTGTGACACTAAGTTAGGTAGGTAGGTAGGTAGGTCAACTATTGACAACTAGCTGCCAGTAGTTAACGAAGGTAGCACTTGATTCTGTACCAGCACACACATTGGCTAGACTGATATAGCCCATTAGAAAAAGTATGGCTAGCTATTTCTAAATAGAGGCATTTTACATGCAATATATATGGATCACATTGGCCAATGTCAATAGCATCACCAGCTTCAGATGGAGATATTCAACCATGTTTTTCTGAATTGCCAATCCGATTGGTGTCCTTTCTTTTGAAGGGGAATCTGCTAGCTACCACTTGGGATTGATCCAAATGTGACTTGGATGTTGGTCACGCAGCTAAATGCCTGATTTAATTTTCACCTCACAGCAAATTCATTACAGTCAACTTAAGTGTGACCTGAAGTACAACCAATATATTTCTTGATATAAGGACATTTCTGAAAGCAGCATTGTTGTACTTGAACCCAAGTAAATTATGTGCAATTTCTCTTCTGAACATTCCAGGAGTTCCACAATGTCTCTGGCTAAGCCTGCAATGCGAGGACTCCTTGGGAAGCGTCTGCGGTTCCATTTGCCCATTGCCTTCGCTCTGTCATTGGTGGCTGCAGCAGCTTTCAAGGTCAGCTGACAATCATGTTTTTGTTTAAGGTGGCCCGGGATTTCAGCAAGGTGGCCACCTTAACATTTTCTATGTAGGAAAAGCCCTGGGGAGAGAAGTTTGAAATGGAATGGTTAAAGTCCATCATGGAATTTGTCACATTGAATGGATATCGTCAACAGGCATGTTTTTGTATTCATAAGTAAATACTTCCTTCTGATGAGGTAACATTGTCTTTGTCTTCTCAGTATGGTGTAACAGAGCCCAGGAAACAGGCCTATGCTGATTTCTACAAACAATATGACACCACAAAGGAGTTCAACAACATGAGGGACGCTGGCGTTTTTGAAAGTGTCAGGACAACTGGCGAATAAACCCCTGTGAGTATTTTGCAACCAATGAGGCATCCTTTCATATATCTATTAGGCCAGTGTTCTTCACTCCTTGTCCTGGAGGGCTGCAGTGGGTGCAGGCTTTTGTCCCAGCCAGCCCCACATTGGCACACCTTGGTTGTGTTCTGTAGGCACAAATCAGAACATTTGTCAAAATGTTCAACTTGTCCTGTAAGTGTGCAAATGTTTCTAAAATGTTTCAGAACATTGTTGCCTACTGAATAAGCCCTTGAATTTGATAAACAAGGTCTCAACGATTTGTTGAGCCAAGTGTTTTTGGTGCTAACCTTAACAAGGAGGATAAAAGAGTGCTGCAGTGCTCTTGGACCATGAGTGGATGGTTTTATAATAATGTGTCAATGTTATAGCTGCAATACTGCGTTGTGTTATGATCTGTCCCTTTCTGTATTACAGCCGGTGTCCCATTGTGCATTCCTGGTCTGATGTTCCAGCTCTGTGATTTACTCATCGAACACTGCGGTTATGTTCTCGTGAATAAATGATTCTCTATTGGTGCCAGTGCCTCATTATGATTCATCTGTGTTATTGTGATAAACTGTTTTGAAACATTTTTTTATTAATAAGAATGCAACAATGCTTTCATTCCCAAAGAATACCGGGAGTGTGTTCATTACGTCTTGCAACGGAAACCATTTACGAACCAAACCGAAGCAATCAGAAAGATTTAGCAAAAAAAAAATGTTTAGCAACAGAATCGGCATTAAAAAAATTACATTTCAGTTGAAGTCATGCCAGTAAAGTTGTACCATAATAAAACAATCATGACAGCTGTGATTGAAACTAGAACTTTAAATGGTAACAGAATTATCATTATCATCAGTCGTTATCATTAAAATGTCACAAGGTGCTGAGCGTTAGATTTGCCTGGTGTGTGTGAGGGGACACCCAGCTCCAATACAATCATTGACTGCATGCCATTTAAAGGGGAAAACACGTCCTTTAATTTACAGTGTCAAATAACCCGTGAGAATCTTTTTTTGTGAACAAATGTTTAATTTTGGCTGTAAGGTTGGTAGCAACATGGAAAATCGTTGTGGAAATCAGTTGCAACTCAAATCGACAATGCAAAGCTCCGTGGGCTGGCAAGCAAGCGTTGCCACACACAACACCAAAGACAATATCAGCATGTAACGTAGATAGTTGGCTCTAAAATAGCTGAAACAAACTGCACTATCAATGTAGGGGTCTACAATCTCACCATGTTCAACCTGCAGATCAATGTCACTCGAGTTGCACTCTAACATTCGCAACTGCAGATATACTTTTGCGGAGATGGGAAACGTTTCCCATTCTACGTTAATGAAACGTGCTCTCCAAGTTCCGAATGGGAGTCTTTTGGGCGCTAGATCAAAAAACCAACATTAGCCCGAATTTCGTCAAGAAGTACAACATTATAAATATTTTCCGGGATGTGGGATAATTAACTTGTTATCTGTAGTACTGTATAGCTCTGGAATCGTGACATTTACATACGTTCGAGGAAAAATGGGGACGTTTCGCGACATATACACTGACTTTGAGATGGGATCGCGTGACGATTAATTTAGCAACTGCATGACAACGTGAACGCGATTAGGTTGACAGTCTGTATTCCTTTCTATAATATCGCTGGTAACGGCACTGTAGTGTCTTAACACTTAGTACTTATTTATGTAATAAGAAAGACTCTGAATACAAGCAATTGAACTGGAGCTTCACATTTACTCATACTAGTTAGTACCAGAATAACATAGAACAACACTGCGCATGACCAAGGGTGCTCCCGCCTTAAAGGGGACATCAGTAATTAACAGAACATAACATTCCTTCTCTTATACAATCAGAGTTACTTTTACCAAACCACAACTGAAACATTTCCCAGAACTTGTTGTAGTTATTTTGCATCTTTTAATTTGAACTTGAACAGTTAGTTTTTGTTTGTTTGTTTATAAGTCTAGTCTGTCTGGTGGACGGTGCCTTCGTTCTGGGTAGCGCCTCGGATTGTCTGGAGGCTCCTGAACATCCTCAGTGTGTGCTTGTTCCATTATAGCTTCTGCTATAGCAGAACCTTCATCAACACGTTCCCTTCTTTCAGCCTGGGGTCTCTTTACTGCCCCACTGTCCTCTACAGTTCCCTGTGTGTCACTCTCAGGATCTCTCTGTGCCTGTTCTCTCTCGATTGTTGTGCTGTTTTCCCTGGAATGCATTTGGTTAATGTGACGCCGCCACATTATGTCTGGGCTCACTTGAACCTGGTAAGTTCTGGGTCCCGTTTGTGTGTGTACGGTCCCTCTTGTCCATTTCCCTCCTCTTCTGTAGTCTCGCACCATCACTTCCTGTCCTGTTTGGAGATGGCGCTCCCGGCCACCGGAGAGCATCTTGCTTGTTTGTTCAACACTTCATTACGCCTGTTTGGCTTCATGATGTCCAGCTGTGTGCGGAGAGGCCTCCCGAACATCAGTGCGGCTGGGCTTTCATTTGTCGTGGCATGTGGGGTGTTTCGGTAGGAGGCCAGGAACTTGGCCAGTTTTGTTTGCAAAGTCCCTTCGTCTCGTTTTGCTGCCCGGAGTCCTTGCTATAGGGTTTGCCCAAAGCGTTCTGCCAACCCATTGGTGGCAGTGTGGTACGGAGCTGAGGTTGAGTGTTTGATTCCATTTACTGACATGAATCTTGTAAACTCGTCACTTACAAAAGCTTGCACGTTTTCACTTACCAGCTGCAGTGGCAAACCGAAGCGTGCAAACGTTGTTCTGAGACACTCTATCGTCTGAGCCGAGGTGGAGGAGTCAGTGCAAAACACATCTGGCCATTTGGAATGGGCATCAACTATAACCAGAAACATGTGCTTTTCAAAGGCACCAGCGTAGTCCACATGAATTCTCTGCCATGGCTCTGCGGGCCATTCCCATGGGTGGACTGGGACAGGGGCAGGCATGTGAAGGGTTTCCAAACATCCGTTACAGTTCTTCGCCATGTTTTCTATCTGTTGATCCAGACCTGGCCACCAGAAGTGGCTCCTTGCGAGCAGCTTCATTTTGACAATTCCAACATGACCTTCATTTAATTGCTGCAAAACTAGATGTTGGCATTTCTGGGGTATCATGACTCTCATTACCCACATCAAACATCCTTGGTACGTGGGAATTTTGTTTCTCCGCTGGAAATACGGAGTCAGCTCCTTTCTGCCAGTAGCTGGCCATCCTGACATGGTGTAGGTGTACACTTTTGACAAGGTCACATCTTTCCTTGTCTCCTGTTTGATAACTGTGCTTGTGACTGGTAGGGCCTCGAGCTGAGCGGTATGGAACATGTCCACTGCATCCACCCTCCTTTGTCTTTCTCTTGTACACGGCAGTCTGGAAAATCCATCTGCATTTGTGTGGAGGGATGACGGCTTAAACTCAATGTCATACATATGACTGGCAAGGAACAGGGCATATCGCTGTAACATGGCTGCTGTCATTGCCGGAATGCCTTTCTATGGACTGAAAATGGAAAGCAACGGCTGGTGATCTGTAACCAGTGTGAAACGCTTGCCATATAGGTATGGGTGGAATTTCTTGACACCCCACACTAGTGCCAGTGCTTCTTTGTCGATTTGTGAGTAGTTTTTCTCTGCATCATTCAATGTTCGTGACGCGAATGCAACTGGCCTCTCTGACCCATCTTTCAGTGTGTGTGAAAGGACGGCACCTAAGCCATAAGGGGACGCATCACAAGCCAACTTCACTGGCATTTCAGGGTCGTAAATGCATCAGGACCTGTTCAGATGTTATGAGCCGTTTTGCCTCCAAAAATGCATTTTCACACTGTCCTGTCCACCGCCATGTCCTATTCTTTTCCAGGAGCTGACTTAGAGGCTGGAGTACTGCTGAAAGGTTTGGGAGGAATCTTCTGTAGTAATTGATCAGTCCCGTGAAAGATCTCACTTCTGTGATATTTTGTGGTCGTGGTTCCTCAATTTTGTCCTGTGTTTTGTGCAATCCATTGCAGTCAATCTCATGTCCACAGAAGACAATCTTGTCTTTGAAGAACTCACACTTCTTTAAGTTTGCCTGTAGACCATACTCTTTCAGTCTTTTCAGGACCTCTTCCAGGTTAGCCAGGTGCTCTTTGTCGGTGCGTCCTGTTATGATAATGTCATCCAGGATACACTGGGTTCCTGGGATTCCTTGCAAAATCTGGTCAATAGTTCGTTGCCAAATGGCTGGGGCTGATGCAATGCCAAAAACCAGGCGGTTATACCTGTATAGACCTTTGTGTGTGTTTATTGTCAGGTACTGTTTGGAACTCTCTTCAACCGGTAGCTGCAGGTAAGCCTGTTTCAGATCGATTTTACTGAAGTGTTTCCCCCCAGCTAGTGCAGCAAAGATGTCATCCAGGCGTGGTAGGGGGTATTGGTCCACATGCAACATTGAATTCACAGTTACCTTGAAGTCCCCACACATTCTAACAGATCCGTCTTTCTTCACAATAGGAACTATGGGTGTGGCCCATTCGCTTCTGTCCACTTTCGTCAGGATCACTGTATCCTGCAAGCGATCGATTTCCGCTTCCACCTTTGGTCTCAGGGAGTATGGAACAGATCTGGCTTTACAGAATTTGGGGGTTGCATCATCTCTTAGTACAAGTTTTGCTGTGAAGCCTTTTACTGTTCCCATCTGATCACTGAAAACTGTGTTGTTTTTCTTCCGCAAGTGTTCCAGTGTTTGGTCTGTGCCTTTCTCTTTGGACTGGAACGTGTGGAGCATTTTCAAGTCACACCAATTCAGCTTTATTTTTGAAAGCCATTCCCTGCCAAATAATGGGGGGGCAGTTCCAGGCACCACATACAGCTGTAACTGCTGTGTTTGCCCCCCATAATGCACTCTGACCTGCAATGCCCCCATTGGGCTCAATCTCTCTCCTGAGTATGTCTTCAGCAACACATTTGTGTTCTTCAGCTTGATAGCCTTAAAGTGCTCATTGTAGACGGTAGTGGAAATTATAGACACTGCAGATCCTGTGTCCAGCTCCATTTTGAGGGGTTTGCCTTCGATATCTGGTGTCACCCATATTATGCTACTGCTGGGAGAAGTCACTGTGTTTAACTCCATTGTACCAATTAATCGTTCATCTGAATCACTGCCACTGTTCTCTGCTAGTGCATTCACAGACCCTTTAATTGTATCAGTTTTCCTGTTGTGACTGAATTTTGCGTTGCATGCTCTTTGAATGTGCCCCCTTCTACTGCATTTGTAACAAATTTCGTCTTAGAGCAGAGGACTGCCGTTTCAGTGACCATCTCTGTCACACCTGTTGCATTTTTCGGCCACACGGGGGCGCTGTCCACTGCGTGAAAACTTGTGCAGGGAACTTTGTGACAGGTCAGTACTTCTTTTACTTTGCAACTCAAATGCATCTTTAGTCGCGATTTCCATAGCCACAGCAATTTCAACAGCCTTTGCAAATGTGAGCTCTGATTTTGTGAGCAAACGTTTTTGAATTTGTTCATGTTTCAGTCCACAAACAAATCTATCCCTTTAATGTTGTAACAGTTTCTTCAACACTGCTACATACAGTGCCTTGCGAAAGTATTCGGCCCCCTTGAACTTTGCGACCTTTTGCCACATTTCAGGCTTCAAACATAACGATATAAAACTGTATTTTTTTGTGAAGAATTAACAACAAGTGGGACACAATCATGAAGTGGAACGACATTTATTGGATATTTCAAACTTTTTTAACAAATCAAAAACTGAAAAATTGGGCGTGCAAAATTATTCAGCCCCCTTAAGTTAATACTTTGTAGCGCCACCTTTTGCTGCGATTACAGCTGTAAGTCGCTTGGGGTATGTCTCTATCAGTTTTGCACATCGAGAGACTGAATTTGTTTCTCATTCCTCCTTGCAAAACAGCTCGAGCTCAGTGAGGTTGGATGGAGAGCATTTGTGAACAGCAGTTTTCAGGTCTTTCCACAGATTCTCGATTGGATTCAGGTCTGGACTTTGACTTGGCCATTCTAACACCTGGATATGTTTATTTTTGAACCATTCCATTGTAGATTTTGCTTTATGTTTTGGATCATTGTCTTGTTGGAAGACAAATCTCCATCCCAGTCTCAAGTCTTTTGCAGACTCCATCAGGTTTTCTTCCAGAATGGTCCTGTATTTGGCTCCATCCATCTTCCCATCAATTTTAACCATCTTCCCTGTCCCTGCTGAAGAAAAGCAGGCCCAAACCATGATGCTGCCACCACCATGTTTGACAGTGGGGATGGTGTGTTCAGCTGTGTTGCTTTTACGCCAAACATAACGTTTTGCATTGTTGCCAAAAAGTTCAATTTTGGTTTCATCTGACCAGAGCACCTTCTTCCACATGTTTGGTGTGTCTCCCAGGTGTCTTGTGGCAAACTTTAAACGACACTTTTTATGGATATCTTTAAGAAATGGCTTTCTTCTTGCCACTCTTCCATAAAGGCCAGATTTGTGCAATATACGACTGACTTTGTCCTATGGACAGAGTCTCCCACCTCAGCTGTAGATCTCTGCAGTTCATCCAGAGTGATCATGGGCCTCTTGGCTGCATCTCTGATCAGTTTTCTCCTTGTATGAGCTGAAAGTTTAGAGGGACGGCCAGGTCTTGGTAGATTTGCAGTGGTCTGATACTCCTTCCATTTCAATATTATCGCTTGCACAGTGCTCCTTGGGATGTTTAAAGCTTGGGAAATATTTTTGTATCCAAATCCGGCTTTAAACTTCTTCACAACAGTATCTCGGACCTGCCTGGTGTGTTCCTTGTTCTTCATGATGCTCTCTGCGCTTTTAACGGACCTCTGAGACTATCACAGTGCAGGTGCATTTATACGGAGACTTGATTACACACAGGTGGATTGTATTTATCATCATTAGTCATTTAGGTCAACATTGGATCATTCAGAGATCCTCACTGAACTTCTGGAGAGAGTTTGCTGCACTGAAAGTAAAGGGGCTGAATAATTTTGCACGCCCAATTTTTCAGTTTTTCATTTGTTAAAAAAGTTTGAAATAACCAATAAATGTCGTTCCACTTCATGATTGTGTCCCACTTGTTGTTGATTCTTCACAAAAAAATACAGTTTTATAACTTTATGTTTGAAGTCTGTAATGTGGCAAAAGGTCGCAAAGTTCAAGGGGGCCGAATACTTTCGCAAGGCACTGTACATGAAAACATGCAATGACCCAGCGATTCGATAGAACATCACTCGGAGATGCACAACAACAGTATAACATTCAAAACGGATGAACCATTCCTTTAAGGGATTGTTAAAGCTGCAATATGTAACCTTTTGGGGGACACCACCATATTCACATATTTATAAAATAAGTTATAGATCTGTCACTTATTGAAAGCAAGTCTAAGGAGAGGTAGTTCTGATCTATATGCGATATTTCTATTCTTTCCGTTGTTAAATTTCGTTTTTGCCTCTTGCTTTCTGTTTTGTGCACCAGTTTAAAAGAGCTGAAAAAAACTATATTTTTGGTTATGGAAAGTATATTTCACAGCGTTTAGGTGGTATGATTATCTGCTGATTTGGTCACAATCTGAAAGTAGGCGAACTATTAGAATTTTAGCAACCAGGAAATTGAGCGATTTCTACATAGTGCATCTTTAAATAAATGTGAATTATTTGGTTGTAATATCATCACATCTAGAAGAGCATTGTCAGAACTACACATTTCCGATTATTCCATGGAAAACCATAACACACATTTAGCTCAATTAGAGTTATACAGCAAGTAACTGCATGCTTTTCATGATCAGTAAACATCAATTGATCATGTAATTTCAGATATGTGAGGGTTGCCTCACAATATCTCTCAATATTGGCCACCCTTAATTTGATACTTCAGTGATATAAACGCAACATGCAACAATTTCATTGTTTTTACTGAGTTGCAGTTCATATGAGTCATTTGAAATAAATACATTAGGCCCTAATCTATGGATTTCACATGACTGGGTATACAGTTAATTTAAAAAATGGACCTCACAATGGGCCCCAGGATCTCACCACAGTATTTTTGTGCATTCAACCTGCCATCGATAAAATGAAATTGTGTTTGTTGTCTGTAGCTTATGCCTGCTAATACTATATCCCCACCACCATCATGGGGCACATCAGCAAACTGCTCGCCCACACGACGCCATACATGTGGTTTGTGGTTGTGAGGCTGGTTGAACCTACAAAAAAATTCTCTAAAATGACATTGAAGGTGGCTTATGGTAGAGAAATTAACATTTAATTCTCTGGCAACAGACATTCCTGCAGTCAGCATGCCAATTGCACGCTCCCTCAAAACTTGAGACATCTGTGGCATTGTATTGAGTGACAACTACACATAGAGTGGCCCTTTATTGTCCCCAGCACAAGGTGCACCTGTGTAATTACCATGCTGTTTCGTCAGCTTCTTGATATTCCACACCTGTTAAATGGATGGAATATCTTGGCATAGGAGAAATGCTCACTAATAGGGATGTAAAACAATATGTGCCCAGAATTTCAGAGAAATAATGTTTTTGTGCGTATGGAACATTTCTGGGATCTTTTATTTCAGCTCATGAAAGATGGGACCAACACTTTATATTTTTGTTCAGTGTACAGTGCCTTGCGAAAGTATTCGGCCCCCTTGAACTTTGCGACCTTTTGCCACATTTCAGGCTTCAAACATAAAGATATAAAACTGTATTTTTTTGTGAAGAATCAACAACAAGTGGGACACAATCATGAAGTGGAACGACAATTTATTGGATATTTCAAACTTTTTTAACAAATCAAAAACTGAAAAATTGGGCGTGCAAAATTATTCAGCCCCTTTACTTTCAGTGCAGCAAACTCTCTCCAGAAGTTCAGTGAGGATCTCTGAATGATCCAATGTTGACCTAAATGACTAATGATAATAAATACAATCCACCTGTGTGTAATCAAGTCTCCGTATAAATGCACCTGCACTGTGATAGTCTCAGAGGTCCGTTAAAAGCGCAGAGAGCATCATGAAGAACAAGGAACACACCAGGCAGGTCCGAGATACTGTTGTGAAGAAGTTTAAAGCCGGATTTGGATACAAAAAGATTTACCAAGCTTTAAACATCCCAAGAAGCACTGTGCAAGCGATAATATTGAAATGGAAGGAGTATCAGACCACTGCAAATCTACCAAGACCTGGCCGTCCCTCTAAACTTTCAGCTCATACAAGGAGAAGATTGATCAGAGATGCAGCCAAGAGGCCCATGATCACTCTGGATGAACTGCAGAGATCTACAGCTGAGGTGGGAGACTCTGTCCATAGGACAACAATCAGTCGTATATTGCACAAATCTGGCCTTTATGGAAGAGTGGCAAACAGAAAGCAATTTCTTAAAGATATCCATAAAAAGTGTTGTTTAAAGTTTGCCACAAGCCACCTGGGAGACACACCAAACATGTGGAAGAAGGTGCTCTGGTCAGATGAAACCAAAATATAACTTTTTGGCAACAATGCAAAACGTTATGTTTGGCGTAAAAGCAACACAGCTCATCACCCTGAACACACCATCCCCACTGTCAAACATGGTGGTGGCAGCATCATGGTTTGGGCCTGCTTTTCTTCAGGAGGGACAGGGAAGATGGTTAAAATTGATTGGAAGATGGATGGAGCCAAATGCAGGACCATTCTGGAAGAAAACCTGATGGAGTCTGCAAAAGACCTGAGACTGGGACGGAGATTTGTCTTCCAACAAGACAATGATCCAAAACATAAAGCAAAATCTACAATGGAATGGTTCAAAAATAAACATATCCAGGTGTTAGAATGGCCAAGTCAAAGTCCAGACCTGAATCCAATCGAGAATCTGTGGAAAGAACTGAAAACTGCTGTTCACAAATGCTCTCCGTCCAACCTCACTGAGCTCAAGCTGTTTTGCAAGGAGGAATGGGAAAAAATGTCAGTCTCTCGATGTGCAAAACTGATAGAGACATACCCCAACGACTTACAGCTGTAATCGCAGCAAAAGGTGGCGCTACAAAGTATTAACTTAAGGGGGCTGAATAATTTTGCACGCCCAATTTTTCAGTTTTTGATTTGTTAAAAAAGTTTGAAATATCCAATAAATGTCGTTCCACTTCATGACTGTGTCCCACTTGTTGTTGATTCTTCACAAAAAAATACAGTTTTATATCTTTATGTTTGAAGCCTGAAATGTGGCAAAAGGTCGCAAAGTTCAAGGGGGCCGAATACTTTCGCAAGGCACTGTATATGTGCCTTACAGGTTTGAGCGGTTTAGGTTAATTTCCCGTTCTTTGTGGGCTCTGCCTGTCAAGCAGAAGGGTGCATTTGCCGATGTACTGTCAGCTGATGTTAACTTTGCAAGCTACCGGTAGAAACTTTGTACAGTTGTCCAAACATAGTGGTAAGAAGACCGAATATTCAACCAACATAAGCCTGCCTAGTGACGTTAGCTAACCGTATCCCCTTTTTAACATTGTTTTTAAGATTGTTTAATTACGATGGCTGCTGACAGACATGATAAACTACATTGATTGATGAATAACAGATTTGCTAGCTAATAACAGCTAATAACATATTTGGTTTTTTATTAGGATCCCCGTTAGGTGTTGCAAAAGCAGCAGCTACTCTTCCTGAGGTCCACACAAAATATGAAACATGACATAATACAGAACATTAGTAGACAAGAACAGCTCAAGGTCAGAACTATATACATTTTTTTAAAGGCACACGTAGCCGATATATCAATGCATACACACAATCCATCTAGGTCAAATAGGGGAGAAGTGTTGAGTCGAGGTGTTGCTTTATTTGTTTTTTTGAAACCAGGTTTGTTGTTTATTTGAGCAATGTGAGGATGGAAGGAAGTTTCATGCAATAAGGGCTCTATATAATACTGTATGCTTTCTTGAATTTGTTTTGGATTTGGGCACTGTGAAAAGACACCTGGTGGCATGTCTGGTGGGGTAAGTGTGTGTGTCTGAGCTGTGTGTAAGTTGACTATGCAAACAATGTGGGATTTCCAACACATTAATGTTTCTTATAAAAAGAAGAAGTGATGGAGTCAGTCTCTCCTCAGCTCTTAGCCAAGAGAGACTGGCATGCATAGTATTTGTATCAACCCTCTGATTTACAATGAAGAGCAAAACGTGCCACTCTGTTCTGGGCCAGCTGCAGCTGAACTAGGTCTTTCTTGCAGCATGGACCACACGACTGGACAACAATCAAGATTAGACAAAACTAGAGCCTGCAGATCTTGGTTTTTGGAGTGTGGTGTCAAAAAAGCAGAGCATCTCTTTATTACGGACAGACCTCTCCCCATCTTTACAACCATTGAATCTACAGTTGAAGTTGGAAGTTTACATACATCTTAGCCAAATAAGAAAAAGGGAGAGAAAAAAGAAGCCATATCTCAGACTGGCCAATAAAAATAAAATATTAAGATGGGCAAAATAACACAGACACTGGACAGAGATATAGCTTTTTCTTTGCAACTTTGCAAGCTTAAAAGGGTGTGAACAATGCTGAATGGGTGTAGACAAAGAAAAGCTCTCCAGTAGACGCTGCACACGTCCTCAACTGGCAGCTTCATTAAATGGTACCTGCAAAACACCAGTCTCAACATCAACAGTGAAGAGGCGACTCTGGGATGCTGGCCTTCTAGACAGAGTTCCTCTGTCCAGTGTCTGGACAACTTAATATTTTATTTTATTGGTGAGATATAGCCATATCTCAGACTCACCAATAAAATAAAATATTAAGATGTCCAGACACTGGACAGAGGAACTCTGCCTAGAAGGCCAGCATCCCAGAGTCGCCTCTTCACTGTTGACGTTGAGACTAGTGTTTAGTGGGTACTATTTAATGAAGCTGCCAGTTGAGGACTTGCGACACTAATGTACTTGTCCTCTGGCTCAGTTGTGCACCGGGGCCTCCCACTCCTCTTTCTATTCTGGTTAGAGCTGTTCTGTGAAGGGAGTAGTACACAGCGCTGTACGAGATCTTCAGTTTCTTGGCAATTTCTCGCAATGAATGGCCTTCATTTCTCAGAACAAGAATAGACTGATGAGTTTCAGGCCATTTTGAGCCTGTAATCGAACCCACAAATGCTGATGCTCCAGATACTCAACTAGTTTAAAGAAGGCCAGTTGTATTGCTTCTTTAATCAGGACAACAGTTTTCAGTTGTGCTAACATAATTGCAAAAGGGTTTTCTAATGATCAATTAGCCTTTTAAAATGATTAACTTGGATTATCTAACACAACGTGCCATTGGAACACAGGAGTGATGGTTGCTGATAACGGGCCTCTGTACTCCTATGTAGATATTCCATAAAAAATCAGCCGTTTCTAGCTACAATAGTCATTTACAACATTAGCAATGTCTACACTGTCTGATCAATTTGATGTTATTTTAATGGACAAAAATGTTGCTTTTCTTTCAAAAACAAGGACATTTTCCAAGTGACCCCATACTTTTGAACGGTAGTGTAAGTTTTTTCGTCAGCAAACTATGATCGATAATGTCAAAAGCCGCACAAACGTCTAACAAAACAGTCAATCATAAGTCATTTGTGTAAGTGCCGTGCTTGTTGAATGTCTTTCCCTATGTAACAGTATAACTTTAGTCCGTCCCCTCGCCCATACCCGGGACCCTCTGCACACATCAACAACATTCACCCACGAAGCATCGCTACCCATCGCTCCACAAAAGCCACGGCCCTTGCAGAGCAAGGGGAACCACTACTTCAAGGTCTCAGAGCAAGTGACGTCACCGATTGAAACACTATTTAGCGAGCACCACCGCTAACTAGCTAGCCGTTTCACATCCGTTACACTATAAGCATGCTAAAAGCCTGTTGTTAATTTGTTTACAGTAAAATAACATTGTATCTGGTCAAACAAAAAAAAATTCAAAAAGTTTACTAAGGGTTGGTGACAGGCTGATTGGTGTCTGAGAAATTCTATAGGAAGAGAGAGACTGCAGATTCTTTCAAACAACAATTTTATAAGATTAGTAAAAATGAAGCAATCAACCATAACCAAGAAGGGCTTAACAGCTTAACAAACATAGCCGGGTCTCTGCTTTAATAGTGAAAATACAACCCCTTTCTGTGTACATGGCAGTCAGCAGATAGTGTGTAAAAGGTATTAGTTGTCTGTGCAGACTTTAAGATAGCACAAGGTTGATAGCCCGAGGGCTCAACCGTCTAACTGCATCCACAACATCAAACACTATATTGTACCCCTTTCTGCAAGGTTCCATACTTGTGACTTTCTGTAGAAAAGGGATGTCACATGCTACGGTTTCACCCAAACGGCTTTTAGCTGTAAGCCCAGTCTTATGACTAAGTCACACCAAGACAAGTTTGATTCAGGTTAGAAAAAACACTAGCATATAACGCAAAAGAGTATTCTTTAAGCAGTAAAACACAGGAGAGCATGACTAATTCTGTAATTTTCCATTGCATAACCTCCCTTTTGATACTAAGTCTCAACCTAATAGAAAATGACTTAGTTTCAAAACTTTCACATAATGCAATTCATATGACATACGCTATTATCCTCAGTAATCTTTCATCCAAGTTGTCAGACTCCGGTGGCTTGTCATTGTAGATAGACCAATAAAAATTAACCTCTTCCACACTCACTTTACGGAATTCAAAATTACACTTATCTTTCATAATTTGATCAGTTATACATTGATTTGTTGTGCCAGCATTTTCTGCTGGCATGTCATGCCTTAGTTTGCTAATCTAAAATTATTAAAGTAATATGCGATTTCAGTGAGTTTTGGGATGAACGAGCCACCTAATTCAATTAATTTTGGATCTGAGTTTTCCTTTTTGCCCAACATTTTAAGGTGCTCCAAAGCTTTTTTACTATCAATCTTTATAAAATGTCTCTTTGTTTCATAGTATAGTTTATTATTTCTATTCCGTTTAGTCACATAATTTCTCAATTTGCAGTATGCTTGCCAATCTTTTGTGCAGTCAGACTTATTTACCATTCCTTTTGCCGCTCAACCATACAATTTTTAAATTCCTCATCCATTCACAGGGATTTAACAGTTTTTACAGTCATTTTCTTAATGGGTGCATGCTTATTAGTAACTGGAATAAGCAATGTCTTAAATATGTCAAGTGCAGCTCATCAATACTCATCAATACACACCACAGAACAACAAATATTCTTTACATCAACAACATAGAAGTCACTACAAAACTTTGTATTACCTCTTGTACACTACATTAGGCCCAGCCTTTGGAACTTCGGTTTTCCTAGATATGCCTGCTATATTGTGATCACTACATCTGATGGATTTGGATACTGTTTTAAAGCAAATTTCTGCAGCATTAGTAAAGATGTGATCAATACATGTCGATGATTTCATTCCTGTGCTGTTTGTAACTACCCTGGTAGTTACTACGCAGACACTAGTTGCCGTTTGCAGCTCACACAATTTGTGGAACCTTTCACGGGCCCACAAGAAGCAGGATAGCGTACGCCCGCAGCTCCCAGCGATAGGTCCAGTCCTCCCACAGCAGGCAGAGCCCCGTCAGACCCAGAGAGAGGGAAAGGAGCCAAACTCAAAGACAAAGTCGCTGTTAGAGTCAGCACAGCTGTCGCAGACACAGGCAGTCCAAGAAAAGAAGGCACTGGTAGATTAGGCACCAGGGGAGCAAAGTTATTCTTCATGTCGATTTGCTCCAGACCTCTCTGACACTCTACTCCATTTAGCAGGATGCCACTGCCTTCGGTTTCCACGACTTGTGACATGGGACCAGCACTGATTGGAACAATCCTCTTACTGTTCTCCGTCTACTCCACTAGAAGATGGAGGAGGAGAAGCAGATGGAGCCGACTTCCTTGGCAGACAAGTTCCAGGTAGCATAGGCCACCCGGATAGGGACAGATGACAAGAAGGGGATACATCCATCAAGCTCAAGCAACGTCCAGCCACAGGAGTTGAGAACGTTCCAGTTTGCGTTTTCCCCATAAGTTCACGCAGAATTGACTTTTGCTTGCTAAGGATAGCATCCTCACTCCTGTAATCCTCCGCAAGCAAACAATTGGCGCATTGGAACTCAATTAGCACATTGGAACACAATATTGTCCCGGACAAGAGTGTAAATTTTGATTTTTTATTTAACCCAGTAAATTGACTGAGAACACATTCTTAATTACAGTTACAACCTCGGGAATAGTTAAAGGGGAACTGAGCCAATTGTAAGCTGGGGATGATTACAATTGGCTCATTCATTCAGGTGATGGTATGAGGGCCAGATTGAGAATTTAGCCAGGACACCGGGGTTAACACCCCTACTCTTACAATAAGTGTCATGGGATCTTTAGTGACCACAGAGAGTGATGACACCCATTTAACGTCCCATCCGAATGCCGGCACCATACACAGGGCAATGTCCCCGATCACTGCCCTGGGGAATTGGGATATATATTTAGACCAGAGGAAGGGTGTCTCCTACTGGCCCTCCAACACCACTTCCAGCAGCATCTAGTCTCCCGTCCATGGACTGACCGGGACCAACCTTGCTAAGGTTCAGAAGCAAGCCAGCAGTGGGATGTAGGGTGGTATGCTGCTGGCAATAAACATAGCTTCCACAGCACTGTGTAGTTCATTAGTTGTGGTCAGTAGTTGTGTGTTCGTGGTCAGTAGTTGTGTTCAGTGGCGGTCAGTAGTTGTGGTCAATAGATTTGTGGTTGTGGTAAGTAGTCGTGGTTTAGTAATTGTATTAATTTGTTGTTTGGTTTAGTTCATTAGCTGTGGTCGGTAGTTGTGGTCAGCAGTTGTATGGTTGTGGTCATTAGTTGTGTGGTTCAATAGTTGTGTGGTCAGTAGTTTTGTGGTCCGTAGTTGTGTGGTTGTGGTCAGTAGTTGTGGTCAGTAATTGTGTGTTTGTGATCAGAGTTGTGGTCAGTAGTTGTAGTAAGTATTTGTGGTTTAGTAGTTGTGTTCAGTAACTGTGGTTATGGTCAGTAGCTGTAGTCAGTAGTTGTGGTTAGTAGTTGTTGGCAGTAGTTTTGTGGTTGTGGTCAGTAGTTGTGGGGTTGTGGTCATCAGTTCTGTGGTTGCGGTCATTAGTTGTGTGCATCAGTAGTTGTGTGGTCAGTAGTTGTGTGGTTGTGGTTAGTAGTTCTGGTGAGTAGTAGTTGACATAAATAGTTGTGGTTGTGGTCATTAGTTGTGTAGTTCAGCTGTTGTGTGATCAGTAGTTGTGTAGTTGTGGTCAGTACTCATCAGTAGTGTTGGTAAGTAGGTGTGTGGTCAGTAGGTAAGGTCAATAGTTGTGAATATATGCAGATTAACCTGTAACTCCACCGATACAAAAACATATGAAAACATGAGCACATTACCTTGATGCTTTCACTGCTAAATCTAACAAGCCCCTACAACAGATGATCAACCGCAATTCACTATGGATATTAGATCCAACGTGGATCCAGGCACAACTGTCCTCTCTGGTGTAACGAATGAGACACCAAAATATTCTGGACATTCGTCACAACACCTTTGTTCCAGCACCATGGGCTGTTGATGCATTACATGCGGTATCACAACAGCTGTTTGTCACTTGACTGTCATTCGGAAAATTCCTTCCTGGATCAGATGAGGATGTGTGGAAATCACAGAGTAACTAATCAGCTGGACACCAAATGCGCATCCATTAGTATTATACATAATTATTGAAGAACCACGTTTAATGGCAGTATTGATTTAGGTTTTAACCATCAAGGAAATGTGACTCTTTTGGTTAGAAGTAATCAATTTTGCCATCACATTTATTATTTTGGATTTATGTGCCCATGAAAACTGTTTTCACCGCATAACATAAGGAGACATGAATATTATAGTTACACTATATTATACACTGCTCAAAAAAAATAGAGGGAACACTTAAACAACACAATGTAACTCCAAGTCAATCACACTTCTGTGAAATCAAACTGTCCACTTAGGAAGCAACAGTGATTGACAATACATTTCACATGCTGTTGTGCAAATAGAATAGACAACAGGTGGAAATTATAGGCAATTAGCAAGACACCCCCAATAAAGGAGTGGTTCTGCAGGTGGTGACCACAGACCACTTCTCAGTTCCTATGCTTCCTGGCTGATGTTTTGGTCACTTTTGAATGCTGGCGGTGCTTTCACTCTAGTGGTAGCATGAGACGGAGTCTACAACCCACACAAGTGGCTCAGGTAGTGCAGCTCATCCAGGATGGCATATCAATGCGAGCTGTGGCAAGAAGGTTAGCTGTGTCTGTCAGCGTAGTGTCCAGAGCACGGAGGCGCAACCAGGAGACAGGCCAGTACATCAGGAGATGTGGAGGAGGCCCTAGGAGGGCAACAACCCAGCAGCAGGACCGCTACCTCCGCCTTTGTGCAAGGAGGAGCAGGAGGAGCACTGCCAGAGCCCTGCAAAATTACCTCCAGCAGGCCACAAATCTGCATGTGTCTGCTCAAATGGTCAGAAACAGACTCCATGAGGATGGTATGAGGGCCCGACGTCCACAGGTGGGGGTTGTGCTTACAGCCCAACACCGTGCAGGACGTTTGGCATTTGCCAGAGAACACCAAGATTGGCAAATTCGCCACTGGCGCCCTGTGCTCTTCACAGATGAAAGCAGGTTCACACTGAGCACATGTGACAGACGTGACAGTCTGGAGACACCGTGGAGAACGTTCTGCTGCCTGCAACATCCTCCAGTATGACCGGTTTGGCGGTGGGTCAGTCATGGTGTGGGGTGGCATTTCAGCCCTCCATGTGCTCGCCAGAGGTAGCCTGACTGCCATTAGGTACCGAGATGAGATCCTCAGACCCCTTGTGAGACCATATGCTGGTGCGGTTGGCCCTGGGTTCCTCCTAATGCAAGACAATGCTAGACCTCATGTGGCTGGAGTGTGTCAGCAGGTCCTGCAAGAGGAAGGCATTGATGCTATGGACTGGCCCTCCCGTTCCCCAGACCTGAATCCAATTGAGCACATCTGGGACATCATGTCTCGCTCCATCCACCAACGCCACGTTGCACCACAGACTGTCCAGGAGTTGGCGGATGCTTTAGTCCAGGTCTGGGAGGAGATCCCTCAGGAGACCGTTTTAGGGAGGTCATACAGGCACATGGAGGCCACACACACTACTGAGCCTCATTTTGACTTGTTTTAAGGACATTACAAGTTGGATCAGCCTGTAGTGTGGTTTTCCACATTAATTTTGAGTGTGAAATCCAGACCTCAATGGGTTGATAAATTTGATTTCCATTTATAATTTTGATTGATTTTGTTGTCAGCACATTAAACTATGTAAAGAAAAAAGTATTTAATAAGAATATTTAATTCATTCAGATCTAGGATGTGTTTTTTTAGTGTTCCCTTTATTTTTTTGAGCAGTGTAGTTATATTTTCTGAGATCGCAATAGAAAAAACTTTCAGACAGCTAGATCCAGGATTCTTACAGGGTTCAAGTTCAATGTCTAATTTAACTGATTAATGCTTAATATATGATATAACAACAACTTACACTGCCATAAATGCAAGGACAGAAAAGTACTGTTTTATGTCACACAATTTAAAGGGTTAAAACATCGGTTTTAAATACATTTTTATTGAAAATAGCTATGATTCCCCCTTACATCCTAATGGAACGACATGAAAAAAATGGTCTGATTCTTATTAATGACTTATCAACAGTTGTAACAAGTTGTCCAGTGTAGGAAATCCTCACGGGTACCCTAGTTTATAGAAAGACCCAAGTGCAAGAAGGGCCTTTTCATGTTGCGGGTTTGAGGAGTTCTTAATTCTTCAACACATGAAACAGTTTAGGGGGACCACAGCCAGTTGGCCTCCTCTCACACATGTTTGTCTTGCTAATGACGAAAGGAAGAAAGGCACGTCTCTATTCCCTCCAGACAATCAGTTCCTCCAGACAATCTAGTTCCTAGAGAGCCTACACCGGTAGCACTTTCTAATAACTCCACGTAATAAACCATTCATAACGGATTTGTACATTGTTTTTTTTTATGTATACCTGTGTGTTGTGGCAGCCTGTACTTTGTACTTTGTTTGTGGTACTTTGTGCTACCTTACTTGTTTTGGGCATTTGGTTTTGGTGACTCTGTTGCGTTCTTGTCTTACTATTTGCCTCAGTAAAGTGCTTCGTGTTCACTCAACTCTGCTCTCCTGCGACCTGACTTCCATGCACCAGCTACACCCACCATTAACAGTCTTGCGTGGCCTAATCGAGTGTGGGCTATTTATACTTTACAAATACTTTAGAAAATGTTTTGCATTTTGTAATTTCTCACAAAAAGATGGGCATGCCATTGGTAGACATTGTCTCCTAGAACACATCAATAAGCATGCAATACAAAGGATGTTTAAATATATTAAACATTTTATTCCAAAACAGTCAAACTGTTGGAATAGTGTGATGTGTAACTTCAGACAAACTCTAGGCTGAGTAAAATACCGTTTTTCACCCGAACATTAGTGTTTCTTGGCAGTGACATCTCTGTCAAAACCAAAGTGTGGATTGCAGTCACTAATTAGACAAATTTACAGACTGCTTACGAGGTAAGGAAACAAATATCTGAGCACATCATTTCGCTGAACTATCCCATTACACTTAAAGAGTTACTACCTTTAAAGGTTCAGTAAAAGTGCAGCTTAATAAAGCCACGTGTGAAAAATGTCTGAAGCACTGGAATCATTTAAAGGTTATAATTTAAATCTAATATTTCTACCTCAATCACTTATCAGTAGTAATGAAGGAATAAAAATCCACTAGAGGAAAACTTTCCGGCCCAGCCAGCTATTGTGTGTAGGCTACATTTCCCTGTTTTATAATTTGTTTGCATTCACAAGGTTAGCAAAACCTTCACATTTAAACTCTTCCGCAGGTCCTTGCAACAGTGGTTTTACAGTTTTTGTGAATACAAACTACCAAAAATGTTCTGGTAGTATCAATATCACTGAACACATCACATTATAGATGATTTGCACAGAGTGACACACACTGCCTGGTTAGTGTGTGACACAAGGCTGTATTGTTCTCGTTCTCAGGCCTGCCTGGTTTTCCTAGGTTAAGTGATACAAATCAGCCTTTAGCTCTCAGGGCAGCTGCACTACAGCAGCAAGAAGACAACTAGCCAATGAGGACCTATAATGTAGTCTGAAATCTCAGAGCCTCGTAATTGGCCCACTGACTGAGTGTTGTCGCTGCCATCCACTACTTTGAATAAATGGAGCGATAAATTATTCATGTTGAGATTAACAAATATGCTAGGCATCCTCTGGATTATAGATTAACACACCATGGCCTCATCATGGCATGTTATTAAAAAACGCTTTGGGAAATCATACTTGCCAAAAAAGGTATGTTGCCAAAAAATGTGTTTCTCTCCGAGCTTAACTGAGACATGCATGCTTATGTACAAATTCATTATCTACAGTTGAAGTCAGAGGTTTACATACACTTAGGTTGGAGTCATTAAAACTAGTTTTTCAACAACAAATGTCTTGTTAACAAACTATAGTTTTGGCAAGTCGGTTAGGACATCTACTTTGTGCATGACACAAGTCATTTTTCCAACAATTGTTTGCAGACAGATTATTACACTTATAATTCACTGTATCACAATTCCAGTGGGTCAAAAGTTTACATACACTAAGTTGACTGTGCCTTTAAATAGCTTGGAAAATTCCAGAAAATGATGTCATGGCTTTAGAAGCTTCTGATAGGATAATTGACATAATTTGTGTCAATTAGAGATGTACCTGTGGATGTATTTCAAGGCCTACCTTCAAACTCAGTACCTGAGAAAAAAAAAATCAGCCAAGACCTCAGAAAAAAAATTGTAGACCTCCACAAGTCTGGTTCATCCTTGGGAGCAATTTCCAAACGCCTGAAGGTACCACATTCATCTGTACAAACAATAGTACGCAAGTATAAACACCATGGGACCACGCAGCCGTCATACCGCTCAGGAAGGACATGCGTTCCGTCTCATAGAGGTGAATGGACTTTGGTGTGAAAAGTGAAAATCAAACAGGTACAAAAGTATCTATATCCACAGTAGAACGAGTCCTATATCAACATAACCTGAAAGGCCGCTCAGGAAGGAAGAAGCCACTGCTCCAAAACCGCCATAAAAAGAGCCAGACTACGGTGTGCAACTGCACACGGGGACAAAGATTGTACTTTTTGGAGAAATGTCCTCTGGACTGATGAAACAAAAATAGAACTGTTCGCCATAATGACCATCGTTATGTTTGGAGGAAAAAGGGGGAGGCTTGCAAGCCGAAGAACACCGTCCCAACCGTGAAGCACAGGGGTGGCAGCATCATGTTGTGGGGGTGCTTTGATGCAAAAGGGACGTGCACTTCACAAAATAGATGACATCATGAGGCAGGAAAATTGTGTGGATATATTGAAGCAACATCTCAAGACATCAGTCAGGAAGTTCAAGCTTGGTCGCAAGTGGGTCTTCCAAATGGACAATGATCCCAAGCATACTTCCAAAGTTGTGGCAAAATGGCTTAAGGACAACAAAGTTAAGGTATTGGAGTGGCCCTGACCTAAATCCTATAGAACATTTGTGGGCAGAACCGAAAAAGTGTGTGCGAGCAAGGAGGCCTACAAACCTGACTCAGTTACACCAGCTCTGTCAGGAGGAATGGGCCAATATTCACCCAACTTATTGTGGGAAGCTTGTGGAAGGCTACCTGAAACGTTTGACCCAAGTGAATCAATTTAAAGGCAATGCTACCAAATACTAATTGAGTGTATGTAAACTTCTGACCCACTGGGAATGTGATGAAAGAAATAAAAGCTTAAATAAATAATTCTCTCTACTATTATTCTGACATTTCACATTTCACATTTAAAATAAAGTTGTGATCCCAACTGACCTAAGACAGGGAATACATTTTTACTAGGATTAATTATCAGGAATTGTGAAAAACTGAGTTTAAATGTATTTGGCTAGGTTGTCTGTAAACTTCCAACCTCAACTGTACATATTGTAGGCAACATGTCACAGTTGTTTGAACACAGGCCTCTCCTGTCCTTGCCGAAGATGTGAAGAGAATACCATTGTAATGAAGATGCAGTAAGTACTGCTGTGTCATTTCACAAATAGAGTGCCTTTTGGGTAGTGTAATTTATTTCACCTAATTTTAACACTGTCGTAAAGAGCACTGTCATGCACAAAGTAGATGTTATATTATGTCATAATAAACATGCTTTCCTTGTCAAAAGGTTACATTTAAAGAAAGATTGCTATAAAATGTCTATTACAGCTACAGGGTTGACCGTAAAAGGGTTGTGGATTTAATCTTAAATCAGCAATATCTCCCCTTGTGACAGGGGGAATGGGAGCTTTTTGTGTGCAGGGGGGGTGCAGTTTTATGCAACCTTAACAAAAAACATTACTTTTTAATACATTTCTATCTATGGGTAACAGAGTTGACGTGTACCAGAAAATGTCCAAAAAGAGTAGAACCATCTCACCTGAGGGACACATGTATATTAATTACTAACCACAAAAATCTTTTGAAATTTCTTTCCCAAAGCAACAAAATAACTAGGGCTTCAAAATGATAGAGAAAACTCGGTGAAAACTTGGGGTTAAGTGGGTTAAATTCTTCCTAGAAGTTGGACGTACATGACTTGGGACATGCCAAAATGGGGATTTACAGAGAAAACAAATAACTTTAGTAACTTTACTGCATAGATGTATTTATTTATCCTTAACTAGGCAAGTCAGTTAAGAACAAATTCTTATTTACAATGACAGCCTACCCCAGCTAAACCCTAACCCAGATGACGCTGGGCACATTGTGCACCGCCCTATGGGACTCCCAATCACAGCCGGTTGTGATACAGCCTGGAATTGAACAAGGGTCTGTAGTGACACCTCTAACACTGAGATGCAGTGCCTTAGACAGCCGCGCCACACGGGAGCCTCGGGAGCACTATGTATGTATGTGATCCAACTGTTCAATTGAGTGTTTAGCAACATGTACATACATCATTCCTGAGGGACATAAAAAGCACTCTAAAAAAAGAAGAAGAAAAAGGAATGAGCTGCTGTCAGGAATATGGTGGAAACTTCCCCCAGTCATGCTTGCTCTGATCCAATGCTTTTAAATGCAGGAGGGGGAGTGAATGAGTGCACACCTCAGGAGAAGGGTAAAGAATCCTAATGCAGCCCAGCCCTACTAGCTAGTTCTGCATGAACAAGTGGAAGTTGGTGCGTGTGAACTCTTGGTGGATGAAGTCTATGAGAGTGTCAGACTCTGGGGCATTTTGCAGTGCCCCTCTGGCCTGCGGGGGGGTGTTGTGTTCAGGGGTGTAGGTGAAGCTGAAGGTGCTCCTGTAGATCAAACCATCCAGACGGATGAGGGACAGAGGTACGGTGATGGGGTGCCGCAGCCATCTCCACTCCCCACTGAACACGGACACGTCTGGAACCACACACAGCATGGACTTTGGTGACCTGCAGTGACACAATAGAGAGGTGAGTCGGGCAGCTCTTGCTGTAGATTCCAGGCCTGATCGCTTATTACTAAATAAGTTGTGGTTTAAGTTAGAATTAAAGCAGAGTTGTTTAGAAGAAAATCTGAATGTTTTTTGGATTCAACTTGTTAATCAAAACGTGCTTCTTTTGAAGGATTAGACTGCTTATGGTCTCACCAATACTAGATTAGACAGGGGTTTAGGCCAGGATTCAAAGACAGAGAAACAATGGACTGCAGCGATTTCAGCTCGAGCTGACATCCACAGGACCCACAGGGAACGCGCACATTGTTGCAATTGAAATTGTCTTTAAAAGTTTAGCGCTGTATTCAAGTCGTTAATTGGATTGAATCCCGGCCTTAATCGCCATGGGTTCTCCAGGAAGCTTGGGCAAACATTTTCAGTTTTGAGACAAATAATAGCAGAGATCTCCTTCGGATCTCGAGTCAAGTCCCAAGTAACAATGGGCATGTCTCAAGTCAAGTCCCAAGTAACAATGGGCAAGTCTCAAGTCAAGTCCCAAGTCCCAGAGCTCAAGTCAAGCCACATCCCCAATTTTGGGTTTTGAGTCCTCAAGTCAATGGTTAAGTGTTTTATACCAATATCAATACAATTTTTAAATTCATATTATATTTTCTGTTTCCCTTGCACTCGGCCAACTAGTACACTACATAATAAACTTCATAGATCATGAGATAAATGGTTGTTGAATCAACATTACCAATAGAAAGGCCATTACCAATAGAAAGGCCATCCAAATTATGATTTACAGATAGTGTTGATACTACAGCTACAGTTTGACTGATATTGTGACATTGCCAATTAGAATCAAGTGTTGTTGCTTTCCCCACGCCCACTATATGCGCGTTGGCTGAGAATAAACATTCACAGAAACTCTTGCTCAAGAGTGCATATTTTCAAGTGTCAAGCGTTGAAAATATAGGACAGCAGCGGTGCTAGGCAGATCAGAACAGAATTTAACAGTCATTCCCCATATAACCCATTAAGATTCTCCGCTTTGCGTAAAGTCATTGCCACAAATGTATGTTCACGGTGTAATAACATAATTTAACAGGAGAGGAAGGTGGTGCTGCTCTTTTGAGAGTGGGAAATCCAAGTCTCTCGAGTATCTTGAGTCCTACAGCTCAAGTCCAAGTTAAGTCCCGAGTCATACAGCTCAAGTCCAAGTTAAGTCCCGAGTCATAGATGCTCAAGTCCAAGTTAAGTGTTTTTTCCAAGTCATGTTTCAAGTCGCAAAATCTCTCACTAATAGTGTTTGATTTTAAGCTCTTCACTTAAAAATGATGAATCCAGCTTAATTTACATGGCAGTGGAAGATTATGTTTCTCTCACACATTTCCTGCAGCCTTGGTACGAAGAGCATACTGTGGATTACAATGTTATACAAACACTGATCTTGTGGTGGTGAGGATACTTGCAGAACCTTTTGGCAAGACCCCAGCAAATGATATATCAGTGTTTTGGGTGAGGTTTAAGGGTGGTGATGACATCAGAACAAATGCTTGGATTTGGTTAAATTACCTAAAACCTCAGAGACACCTGATGCTGCAGTGGAACATTCCGCACACCATTACAACAGGCTGAAGAGTTGGACAGCTGAGCCAAGCAATTCCAATGGTACTCAAGCCACTTGAACTCCATTGTGCAACCATGGGCCTATCCATTGGATTAATTAAAGAACATATTTTGTGGAGGACAAAAATGAATCTTCATCTGAAATACTGTACCTCCTTTTTACATGAGAATGTTTGCCATGTTTTTATTTTCACTTTAGGTCTAATAAATTACTGTGTGTGTTAAATGTTTGAATATAAATCCCAAATATATTTTTTTAATTTGTTTCCCTGAACCTTCTTGGGCCACTGAAGTGCTCAGTCCAACTGTGTGGACGTGGGGCTACAAATGTTAATACATTTACATACAGCCCTGATTGGCTGATAGAATCATCTAGAGCGCACCCCCTTACCCCTTCAAAAAACAACAACAAAGGCACATGGTATTCAACCAGTCAGTTGGAGCTGGACCCTGAAAGCAATGAACTTCCACAGGTGTGTAGGCTACTTTGCCATGTCATCCAAACAAAAGGCATACCTAGTACAACAATGATATAACAAATTAAGATGCATTGTCTTCAATAGGAAGATGCAGTAGGTCACCAGAAGATGCAGGCCCAGAACAGCCTATTTGCATGGGGGACCATCCTGGCCTACAGTATACCCTGTCTGCTGTCTACTCATTGCAGAATGCCATGATTATCTACGGGGCAAAGTTTATTTCATGGAAACAGGAGACAAAGGACTGTGAGACAGGTTTAATCCTAGACACATGAAAAGTGTGATTAATATGGAGGGTACGGGGCAACAGAAGATGAACAGCAGAGGGGCTAATGATCTTGGAGAAGGGAAAAGGCCGATAAAGCAAGGGGAAAGTTTGCGGGACTCCGGAGGGGCAGGTCATGGGTGGACAGCCATACCCTCTGCCCGAGATGATACCAGGGACCCGGGGTCCGGTGGCGGTCCGCTTGTCATCGATACAGCGGCGGACAAACATCTGGGCCGAGGGTATGCCGACCTCTTCCTCAGAGAAGAGCAGGAGCTGATACCCCAGGGAACACTTGAAAGGCAAGATCCTAGTAGCAGAGCAGGGGAGGGCGTAGCGTGGGTATTCAACCCACACGAGTTGCTGGCTCCAGGTGGTGGGGTTGGTGGAGACAAGGCAGCGAAGAGTCGTTTCCAGGTCTTGATTGGCTCGTTCCAACTGCCCGTTGGACTGCGGGTGGAACCCGGAGGACAGGCTGGCCGACGACCCAATGAGCGTGCAGAATGCCTTCCAGAACCGGATGAGAACTGAGGGCCCCGGTTGAAGACCATGTCCACCAGGAGTCCATGGATCTGGAAGACGTGCTGCAACATGAGCTGGGCCGTCTCTTTGGCAGAGGGTAGCTTTGGGAGAGGAATGAAGTGGGCAGCTTTGGGAAACCGGTCCACTACAGTCAGGATGGCGGGGGAAGACCCATGACAAAGTCCAGGGATATGTGAAACCATGGACAGTGTGGGACATGCAGTGGTTGAAGAAGACCAGCCAGAGCTTGCCGAGGAGTATTGTTCTGAGCACAGACCGTGTAGGCAGCGACGAACGCAGAGATATCCAGGACTATGGTAGGCCACCAAAAGCGTTGTCGCACAATAACCATTGTCCGACGGTAACCCAGGTGGCAGGCAAGCCTGGAGGAGTGGGTCCACTCCAGGACAGAGGAGCGGACAGCATTAGGCACAAACAAACCCCCCCCCCCCCCCCCCCCCCCCCGAAGTTCGGCTGGGAACGCTGCACCTCACAGACCTGCATCCCTATTCCCCAGAAGAGTGACGTCGCTAGACACGAGGTGGAAAGGATGGGCTCGAGGTCCAAAAAGCGCCGTGACAGCGCATCTGGCTTGATGTTCTTGGATCCTGGTCGGTAGAAGGTGAAGTTAAACCGGGTGAAAATCAGGGCCCACCTAGCTTGATATTCCAGGTTCTTGTGGTCCGTCCACACAATAACAGATGTTCCGTCCCCTCCAACGCCATCTTCACAGCGAGAAGCTCACGATTCCCCACATTGTAGTTCCTCTCCGTTGCGTTAAGGTGATGGGAGTAGAAGGCGCAGGGATGTAACTTGAGGTCAAGGGCAGAATGCTGGGACAGGACAGCCCCCACTCCAACATCCGAGGCATCGGCCTCCACCACGCACTGACAGGACGGGTCAGGATGAACCAATATGGATGCAGTGGTGAAGCAGTGCTTGAGGACCCAGAATTCCCGGTCAGCAGCTGGGGACCATGTGAACGGTACCTTGGGAGAGGTGAGTGCAGACAGGAGAAGCCAGGGTGCTGTGACCCCGGATAAAGCTGCGATAGAAGTTGACAAATCCCAGGAAACACTCTGGACGTAGGCTAGGGCCAATCTATCATGCTCTCGCCTTCCCTGGATCCATCTGTACATTCCATGCAGCAATGATGTAACCAAGGGAAAAAAATCCACAAACGTACTTTTAACAAGGCACACCTGTTAATTGAAATGTATTCCAGGTGACTACCTCATGAAGCTGGATGAGAAAATGCCAAGAGTGTGCAAAGCTGTCATCAAGACAAAGGGAGGCTACTTTGAAGAATGTCAAATAAAAAAAATATTTTGATTTTTAAAACTGTTTTTTTGGTTACTACATGATTTCACATGTGTTATTTCATAATTTTGAAGTCTTCACTATTATTCTACAATGTAGATAATAATAAAAATAAAGAAAAACCCTTGAATGAATAGGTGTCCAAACATTTGACTGGTACTATATATAACTTTTGTCCGCATAGCAGAACAATCACGGGGCTATATATGACTATTTTTAGTACATGCAGTGGCTAAACCATGCCCTTCGACAGACTTAGTAGAAATTGTCAATGGAAAGGGGCTACTCATCTATCTGTGATGGGCTGTATGACCAATAGAAGACATTGGTAGATATTACAGGTATGTGGCATATAGGAGCTTTGTCAGTTGGTGCTGGGGCTGGGGGTATCTGGGCCATAGGAAAGGAGTGGTGCTGCAGCCTGTGTAGTCCTTTGTATCCACCAGGAGTTCCAAGATTCTAAGGGAACCCATCCTGGATGGGTTTGGGAGCTTGTCTGCAGAACTAAATGGACATTTACATTTGAGTCAATTAGCAGACACTCTTATCCAGAGCAACTTACAGTAGTGTGGGCATACATTGTCATACTTTTTCATACTGGTCCCCTGTAGGAATCATACCCACAAGTCTAGCATTGTAAGCACCTTGCTCTACAAGCTGAGCCACACAGGACCAGGGGGAAGGACAGACAAACAAACTATGAGCTGCAATACATCTGACCCACTTTCATATCCATACCATAATTTTGCTAAATTGAAACTGAATATTCACTGCCCTCTTACACCTTACCTTTGATTATACAATGAACAAAAATATAAATGCAACATACAATAATATCCTCGGCATATA